>NC_058080.1:445962066-446097848 GCF_014858855.1 Bufo gargarizans
AGAGCGCATATCATTTAGCATAGAGCGCCTTTGTATTAAAAGCATGTCCCTCATGACGGTGTCTGTCAGGGCCATATTATTAACTGGCAGCACCAGGATCTCCGCCTCACCTGTGTCCTGAGGGCCCCCTTGTATCCCCACAGTACCTGCATGAGTAGATTCTCCTTCAGGTGATCGGGTACGCTGTGGGGTATGCGGAGGGTCTGCAGGTCCCCCGGCCATTTCACTCTCATTTGTCCGGGTTGGAGTAGTCATGCTGCTGTCTCCCTCCTGCCCGAGAGACAAGGCCTCATCGACATTGGGCGCAGATCTTAGAGGAGGTAGTGTATCCGACCCCTTCTGAGAGTCGGTGCTTGTAGAGGAGTGCGGGCTTTCCGAGTATTCTCGTATGGCAGCATTTCTGTCCCCAGCGCCATCTTGGGATCTTCCCGCTTCTCTGGTGAAGTAGAATTTTGTCATTTGCGGGTGCTTCATCACTCTTTTTTTTTTCGTCCCGTCATAGTCAGATCAGGTTCCGTGACTATTCCCTCCAGCTTTGGGTGGTTCACCGATAAATTAGTCGCTGTATACGTCGCTGGTTTGGAGTGCTATCTCCGGAGCAGCAGCACACTACATCTGTGCTCCTCGGCAGCCAGACCACGCCCCCGCAACGCTCACTCCTTATACCAGACGCGTTGCGAGGTGCTATCCCTCTTACTCAGTGGCCAACTGAGTGAGCATATCCTCACTCTTTATATATGGGACACCTGCTCCCATAATTCTTCACACTCTCATGCATTTACTAATTCTGGAGTGGACTAGGATCTAATTACTTCCTCTTATCGTACTCCCTAACCACCTAGTATAGCGATCGTCTTATACACAGAGTCACAATAGAGTTAAGGGAGAATGTTTCATAGACTTTTCCCTTTCCTTTTTGTAATATAATTTTATAAAATTATGTAGTGCAGTCAAAGAGTTTGAGAACCAACAGCAAATTAAATGTGATCATTGTGCAAGTAAAACAAATTAATTAAACAACATGGATGGAAAAAAAACACAAATGTTTTATAGCACTAACTTTTTGTAGCAGGAAAGTCCGGATTACCAATCAAGTCCTCGTATCTAGCAAAACTCAAGATAGAATTCAAGATAGAGGTTTAAGAAAAGAAAATAACTTACCTTGCTCAGTAGTAATAATAATAGCCTTAAAACCTTTTCAATTTTTTATTATTTTCATCTGCTTTGTTCATTCAAAAGAGCTTGGAGAATGCATTAGCTGCAAGCTCATCTACTGTCCCCACAGTTCACTTAACAATACATTTTTTCGTTACTGGGAGTCATCAGTGCTCAGCAGACAGTGTTAACAAACTGGTGCTACTGAGCAAGTCTTCCAGTTGAAAGAAAATCAGCAGACATGATAAGAATTGCAAAACCTCTATGAAATATTGGATTCACTTAACTCAAAACATTCAAAGTGCCTTTTTGTGCATGGATTGTTCAGTTATAACTGGTTTGGCACCATATGGGTCATATGTAGATTTTTTTAAATAAAAAAATATATATTTTAAGAAATGTTTTGTTAGTATGACAATACTTAGCATATAAAAATTCAACATTCTTCTGTCAGCCCACTAAACCATTTTTTTTGGTTAATAATAATCCCTACACTGCGAGCTCCCTATACATAAGCTAAATATTCATTTTTGTTCAGTAGATTTTGTTAAAAAGCTATTTTTATAATATGTAAATTACCTTACTACCAGCAAGTAGGGCGGCTACTTGCTGGTAGCAGCCGCATCCTCCTCTCATAATGACGCCCCCTCCGCTGTGTGAGTGACAGGGCCAGGGAACGGGATCGTTCTCTGCTGGCCCTGTTTGAATTCAAAATATCGCGCCTGCGCCGTACCTGTCTTTAATCGGCGCAGGCGCACTGAGAGGCGGCCGCTCTCTCGGCCGCTCCATCCTCAATGCGCCTGCGCCGGGTGTAGATGTGACGTCATCGGCGCAGGCGCATTGAGGATGGAGTGGCCGACAGAGCGGCCGCCTCTCAGTGCGCCTGCGCCGATTAAAGTCAGGTACGGCGCAGGCGCGATATTTTGAATTCAAACAGGGCCAGCAGAGAACGATCCCGTTCCCTGGCCCTGTCACTCACACAGCGGAGGGGGCGTCATTATGAGAGGAGGATGCGGCTGCTACCAGCAAGTAGCCGCCCTACTTGCTGGTAGCAAGGTAATTTACATATTATAAAAATTGCTTTTTAACAAAATCTACTGAACAAAAATGAATATTTAGCTTATGTATAGGGAGCTCGCAGTGTATGGATTATTAACAAAAAAAAAAAAAAACGCTTTAGTGGGCTGACAGAAGCCCTTTAAAGGCCAGTGACTATAAATGTAATGAGAACAGTTTTACCCCCTCTGTCATCCTATGAATGATACAGTAGGCAGGGCTGATGGCATGATCCCTATTTCACCCTACTAGGTGTCTTACCCTGATAAAAGTAGGATACTCAAAGTTACTGTCCAAGAAAGGATGAAACCATTAATACCTAAGCTAAGCATAGGTAACCCAATCAGCCATCGGGATTCTGGCTCAAACTCTGAGTCTAACGCCACTATTACAGTGCACATATTAGGACATTTTTAAGCGTCAGAGTCAAATATCAGAATTATGTAAGATTGAGACAACATACTCTCCCTGACCCCTGACTCAGACCCCTGACTCTGATACAAAAATGGGTGCTGATGCTTAATATTTTCTTTAAATGGGAATATGCACCATAGTTCATAGTGGCACAGTTTTTTTTTTTCCATGCATAGATCTGAAATCTGCATTAAAAATAACTTTTGAGAATTTGTCCCAGTTTCCATGAGGTAGATGGTGAAATCCAAATTAGCCAAGTGTGGATCCATTGCATGTTAAACTACAAATCAACATCTGAAATCTGAGTACAGGCTTTGGATTTCTGTCAAATATTATGTGGAGAAAAATCTGCTTTGTTTTACGGACCAGTAGGATATCTACAAGACCCCCTTATCATATTTAGACAACTACTATACTCTCGGTGCTCTATACCCTATGGACCAGTGAGATATCTGTATGATCCCCCAACACTATTTTTTTCTTGTTGAATAGAGGAATGGAGAGCTCTCATGCCCACTGGGTCTTTTGTACATACGGACCAGTGACATAATGGGGACACCTTTCCACTATACATTATACAATCAGGAAATAACAAAACCTATCAGCAACATAATACTGAAAGCACATAAAGATCTATTCCCGTACAAAACACTCAAACAAAACCTATCAACATTAAAATATTGAGAGTACATAAAGCTATATACCTGTACAAAACAATTAACCAGTCCACACTTACAATTGCAACTATTCTCCTACACTATAAATACATTTAAAAACTCAGAATGCCAAATTTTTCTAATCCTATTTGAAGAGCAAATCATCATATATCATGATTTGCCTTAATTCACCATTTACCTTTTAGAGTAAGGTTTCTGACCAATTAACCAATCTGCATCTACAACTGTAACTATTGTCCTACACCATAAAAACATTTAAAAACTCAGAATGTTTAATTCTCTTTAATCCTATTTGAAAAGCCAATCATCCTATCAAAGAAGTAATGTGCCTCAACCATACATTTTTATTTACTCTTGCCAAAAATGGTTCTTTTAGGCTATATATGGATTAAATAATAGGAAGTATCTACTTCCTCATGCCAAATATGGACTCAATTGTTGATATCATCTTGATTTTTCCACGCCACATATGATGACAATAAGTGGATCATTGCGTCCTCCCCTATGTGAATAATTAATCTCATTGATAAAGATAATGGGTCCACAAATGAGTTAATGACTATCACCTTATAAATAACACAGTGGTCATCACAATCCTCTACTTACTGATGAAGGGAGAGTCTCCCGAAACACGTTTAAGAAGCCTATAGAGGATTGTCAGAACACTAACTATGGTGTACCATCCTAACAATACCAAAAGGAGCGCTCTGAAAAAACATTGAGAAGATCGCGATCGCGTGACCGCCCGCGTCACTCTCCAGATGCGCGAACCACACCCCCGGCGTCCTAGGCTACATGAGGTACGCCGACGACTTCTACAAACCGTGCCGGACTCCGTAAACTCTCCCAGGAACAGCCGACCGTCATTGGAGGATCTGGGACAACAGCGCCGATTGGTGGGTAAGTGATCTCTGCAGCCAGAGACAGTGCGGGACACCGCACTCAGGCACAGAGCATCTCTTCTTCCCACAGGATTGTATAATAATACAGCTATTTGTACTACATATATATTTTTACTTACACCTTGAAGTCTTGATTTAAAGAAGATGACTCCTAGCCCAATACAAGATTTTTAATACACATCTTCATTGATTTATGAAAGACTATTCCACAAACAGAAGCATCATTCTAGTGGTGAATACCCATTTTTATTATATTTTACAATTTTTTACCATAAAGGACATTTTCATAGACTCTTATCTTTGAATCATTAATCCTGTATATCTTATATTTTACTGCCAGCACTCATATATATTTTTATATATAATATTTATTTATTTTAAACACCCCACAACTACAACATTATTTTAATACTATAAATAAACCAAAATAGATTGACCCATATAAGAGTGTGCCTGCTTATCCTTTTATTTCTCAATTTCTACTCTTCTGACTGGGTGAGTCAGACTTAGCAGCTTCTGCACCTCTACCATTTGCTAGAGCCGTCTACCCCACTTATCTATGTGCACATACTCTTAGAAACTGATAAGATTATTTATGCTTTCCTTCATGACTCCTTTTAAGTCTATTACACATATAAACATATTACCAAAATGGTAGAAAATTATTTCTAAATGTATTTGTATTATATTGATAGGTGGCTAGATAAATCAATGAATATTAACTTTTCAGTGTTCATTTGTTTGTTACTGCTTTAGAAACACCAAGCAAAAAGATGACACTACACAAAAGCTTAAAAAATGAAAATCTAATTTATTATACTATTAAATAAGTAAAAGCCTTCTAAAATCAAATCAGATATGCACCCATGATAATAGTAACCATGTTAGGAGTGGATATGCATATTGCTCTAAATGCTACATATAGATAAAGAAACATACAAAGTAATATTTACTTATGGATATTTGTGCATATAACTCAAGTAAAAATCATCCTACATAGGAATATACACATTGCAATGGAGACCATACCAACTAGTGTTGGATTACCATTTCTATAGCTTACATTCTGCCCTCACTTTGTCTTGAGGGTTGGTTTTTGCTGTGTTAAACGGTTGCACTGTATAATGTTGAACAAACAATTGGAATAATTGATGTTTGTTCCTAGTATGGTCTGTCATGTGATAGTTGTGAAATAGCATGAAAGTCAAAATTTGAAGACACCATAAAATTTACCAAAGATAATGGTCTGGTCAGGAATGCAGCCATTTGAGTCAACCTCTGATAGTTAATCCAGGTAAAAGATACATGATGACCTAGGCATGTTCATTCAATCAGTCTTTCCCCCCCCCCCCCCCCCCCCCCCATAAAATACAAAAGAGTGATATTCTGGTGATGCTAAGCCTTTTTCAAGCTCGAAAAAGGCTTAGGATATGCTGAAACATCTCTCTGTTGTATGATGTGGGAAAATAGAAACTGATTGAATGGACATGCTGATGTCATCATGCATCTTTCACCTGGTTGTCAGTTCGTGGCACAAATTACTTTTCGTCATTTTCACTAAAGCAAGCTATGACTTAAAGAATGAACACTGAGAATAATATGCTGTGTGGGAAAAAGAAGGAAAGGGTTAAAAAAAGAATGAGTTTTAGAGCAGTGACCTGGAAGCAACCAATATGGCCTTTGCAAGATAACTTATTGATCACAAGCAGAAGACAGAAACTGCACATCTCTTTTCAGAAACCAAGAAATACACCAGTTAGCAACGTTAATGCTTTCACTTCATTTACTTTAAAGGTAATTTTAAGACTGGTGGTATCAGGCAATAGAATATTGCATTCCATTTCACATTGTTAAACTGAATAATATTCATATTACAATAAAGATACAAACCCACTAGCATTAATGTACATATAAATAGCATCAATGGATGTGATGACTGCTGTAATGTATCATGATGTGGATGCACTGGATTATTGCAGATTTGGTCGTTGGATTAAGCAGGTAGCAGTTTATAAGGGATTAGGAGTTTTCACCCTATAACCCCATGAGAAGGTGTGGACTCTCCAACAGGGAATTCTCAGGTTGCTACTCCAAAATAGTCTCTTTTAGAAACAGCTGAAAACACTGACACAGTATGTGGTTCCAAGGCAGGAGGCAGAGAGTAATCAAAGGGGCAAAAGTAAAGGATAGTGATAAAGGACGTTTTCAGAAATTTGATTCTGCTGGTTTGCCAAACTTCAGCAATAAATTTGATTTATACATTATTACGATTTACTTAATAATGAATCTGTTGTATGGAGCAGAGGCGCAATGACAGGGAATGGCGATCGTGCCGCTCCCGTCATTTAATCCCTCAGATGCCGTATTCAATGCTGATCACGGCATCTGAAAATCAGAATCAGGGGGTTAATAATGGGTAAAACTAGTGTTGATTGAGCACAATAGTGCTCAGGTGCTCGGGGGCTCGGGCCAAACACATTGGGATGCTCGTGTGCTCTACCGAGCACCCGAGTATAGTAGAAGTTAATGGGAAAACCCGAACATTAAACCAGGCACCCCATGCTCTGAAGAGGGGAGGGTGCCTGGTTCATAGGAAAAGGTCAGAAATTGATGGAAACACCACCAAAATGGTTCAGGAACAGCATGGGGAGGATGTCTAGATGCATCTTGGACTCCCAGGTCGCTGCTGGGAACGTTTCTTAAAACCTCACAGTGGTCAGACATCCATGCTTACTCCTCTCTTGTGAATAGCGGAAGCTGACTGGAAAGGCAACAACCGTGTTGCAACTGGTATTACACTACTGTCCTCTGCTGCTCACAAAGCCACGTCCCAACATGTGGAATGTGGAGTTCCAGTGCGTGCTCATGTCACACAACAGCCGGTGAGCCAGGCTACGACTTGCTCCAACCTCCACAACATTCACCCAGTGTGCCGTCAGGGAAATGTAGCATCCCTGGCTGAATGCACTTGTCAATGTGTCTGTGGTTCAGTGGACCTTCCCAGTAACTGCGTTGGTCAGGACACGTATGATGTTTCAGGACACATGTTGGTGAAAATGCAGGCACGGCACACCTTGAAAAATAGTGGCGGCTAGGGACTGCGTAATGCAGGACGGCCGCCGACATGAGGCTGAGGAACACTGGATCTCACTGATATTTTAGGGATGCACACACTTTAAACAGGAGATGTGGCGCAGACAATTTAACTGTCCGCAGGGGACACAGTCTACGGAAAAAGTGCACTGGATGTCACTGATATTGTAAGGATGCGCACATTTTACACAGGAGATGTTGCACGGATAATTTAACTGTCCGCAGCCAACACCGTCTACAGAAAAAGTACAATGGATGTCACTGATATTTTAGGGATGTGCACAATTTAAATAGGCGATGTGGCGTGGTCGTCGCTTTTCCAGTCAGCTTCTGCTATTCAAAAGTGAGGAGTGGGCATGGTTTTCTGACCTCTGCAAGGTTTTAAAAAACTTTGAGGAATCAACACAGATGGTGAGCGGCGATAACGATATTATCAGCGTAACCATCCTACTTCTGTGTCTACTCAAACTCTCGCTGCTCACAATTAAGGATGACGCTTTGCATGTGGAAGAGTTGGGTATGGGGGAAGATATTACACAGGGCGATTGCCAGACCACCCTCAGTTTGTCTTCTTAGCACGAATTGGATGATGAAGAGGAGGAGGAGAATGAGACGGTTGCCTCCGCTGCAAAGGGTAGTACTGATGGAAGTTTAATTCCATCTGTTCAGCGTGGGTGGGCAGAAGAAGATGAGGATATTGAGAGTGATCCTCTTGATGACGAAAGCAAAGTCTTGCCTTTTGGTACTCTGGCAGACATGGCTGACTTCATGTTAGCCTGCCTTTCCAGAGACCAGTGCATTATGCACATTTTAGAAAACACAGATTACTGGTTGTTTACCCTTCTTGACCCCCGCTACAAAGATAACTTCTCATCTCTCATTTCTCTGGTGGAGAGGACGAGCAAAACAGTGCAATACAAGGAAGGTCCTTGTTGAAAAATTCCTCCAAAACTTTCCATCTGACAATGCTGGCGGCTGTAGTTCCTTGGCCAACCGAGGAGGGGAGACAATGGGAACACACAGCAGGTCCAACAGAGGCAGGGCAACACTCTCCAAAGCCTGGGACAGTTTCATGACACCCTGCCAGCACCTTCACCCTGATGCATGGCCTAATGTCACAAGGAGGGAAAAGTTTTGGAAGATGGCGAAGGAGTACATAGCAGACCGTGTCAGCATCCTCAATGATCCCTCAGTGCCTTACAACTACTGGATGTTCAAGCTGGACACGTGGTACGAACTGGTGCCTTGGAGGTGCTGGCCTGCCCTGCCACCAGAATTTTGTCTGAGCGGGTATTTAGTGCTGCTCGTGGCATTATAACAGATAAGCGTATCCACCTGTCAACTAAAAATGCTCATAAAAATGAACAAGGCCTGGATTGATCATGACTTCTCGACTCCACCACAGGAAAGCGGCTGAACATAAAGGAACTTTAAATGTGTTGTTTATAATGTACTGAATACACTGTATTCCCATGCACCTCTTCCACAACAAACAAGGGTATATGGTTAAATCTTCCTTTTCTCATCCGCCTTCTCATCTTCCATCATATCAACATGCTTATTCGTCACATATAATGCACTCGCATATATGCCTTTCGCAAATAATGTTTTATAGGGTCAGCTCACCAGCAGGCCCGCACCTCAAATCTTTTTTAGGGTCAGCTCACCAGCAGGCCCGCACCTCAAATCTTTTACAGCGTCAGCTCACCTGAAGGCCCTCACATAAAATCTTTTACTTGGTCAGCTCACCAGCAGGCCCTCGCATGTATTTTTTTTTTAGGGTCAGCTCACCAGCAGGTATTCACCTACAATCTTTTACAGGGTCAGTTCACCAGCAGGCACTCGCATGTAATTTTTTTTATAGGGTCAGCTCACCAGCAGGCATTCACCTACAATCTTTTATAGGGTCAGCTCACCAGCAGGCCTGCACCTAAAATCTTTACAGGGGTAGCTCACCTGCAGGCCCACACTTAAAATCTTTTACAGGGTCAGCTCACCTGCAGGCCCTCACCTAATTATACCTAATAGGTAATTTGCACGCATGCTGCCTTGCTTGGATGTGGTAGATGTAGCTGTTTGTCAGGCTCCCTCTCCAGAATCGAACCATGATTCCCCATTATCTATTATCTACATCGTTTGGGCTGAAAATAACATTGAAAGTTAATAGGCCAGAGATCCGAGTGGATCGTCGCCGTCACGGAGACGTGCGATCGGCCCCAGGTTATCTAGAGTTACCAAAGCGGCAGCAGGCCCTTGCCCATAATGTTTTAGATGGTCAGATCAGCAGCCCTTGTTCCAAATGTTTTTGAGGGTCACCAGCAGGCCATCAATCATCATTTTTCAAGACTGTGTATGATGCCCTTCTTTATGTGTACCAAAGGTATATTGGAGTGTCATTTCCTTGTAATTTTTGGCAGCCCTGTCACTTAATACACAGGCTTTTATGAGTGTAGGAGTCCCACTACATGAACAATTGTACCACAATGTGAATGATGTGATATACAGGTTGTATCGGATTGCCTCTTCCTTGCAAATTTTGGCAGCACTTGCACCTTATATACAAGTAAATATAAAGGAAAGAATGTTTCCTATCAGTTTTTCCTCTAAAATCGATTTTTCTTTGGTTTTGTGCGTATTAGTGTCAGTCTGTAAAAGTGGCGTACTATTCGGACAACATCCTTCCCAGCAGCGACCTGCGAGTACAAGATTCATCCAGACATCCGCCACATGCTGTATCCGAACCATTTTGTTGGTGTTTCAATCAATTTCTGACCTTTTCCTATGAACCAGGCACCCTCCCCTCTTCAGAGCAGGGGGTATTCCAACATACTCGGGTGCTCGGTCGAGCACTCGAACATCCCGATGTGTTTGTAGGGAGGCATCATCCACGCTATAAAATGAGAACAGGGTGCAATAGGAGAGTGTACAGCCTGGGTAATAAGAGTAATTCTATTACACCTTGTTGAACTTTGTGGGGACAGTGTCGTACAGCCCATATAGGCAGACCCCGCAGCTGCTATTGGGCCTGTGGTGGGAGGGGGGCCCAGAGTGCATGGAAGGACCTGCCCTCTACATCTGTATTATAGGCATTGAGAAGGCCCACTTGTCTCCCGTCCCAGGCCTTGCTTTACCTCTGCTTAGGTAGGTGTGCAGGTGCCTTCATCCTCTCTCCCTCACTTCCTGTTCTGCTGGCAGTCACAGCCTAGAGCGCCCAGCAGGGAAACATTAGAAGACATGCCACGGGACTGCTTGCCTGACCTGACTGTGACTGGGTGACAGTCTCACCCCCAGAAACCAGTCAAAGCTTTTACTATAGTCTCTGCCAGGCTGAGAAATTAAAATAATAATAATGTTCAGAGGGTTATTTCCTATATATCTGACTGAGCTGAGAATTAGACTGTCACGTTGGACCACTGAAAAATGCTGCAGATCAGACCCAGGAGGAGGAACATAATTTGCAAGCATCAGAAGCTTTACCAGAACAAAGAGATAATGAAAGATCACCTCTTTTCGCATGGGACAGTGAGAGGTTCACGAAGAGGACATGTGCTGTAGACAGATCCAGACACCCAGAAAGAGGAGGGTGCAGGAGGATGTAGCTCATCACAGGGAGTCGGAAGCACAGCTTATGAAGCACACTCGGCTCAGCATTTGTTTCTATTGAAATAATTCTGGACTAAAGAGGACAACCTGCACTCAACCTGCAGGTTCAATGTAAAGATCTGCCATGGCCTACCTGCCGCTCTGCCACACAGACAGCAAGCTACAGTGGAGTGCACGGTAAGTGAGCACAGCTGCAGTGCACTGTAACTTTAAATTAAAAGTTCATAGGTTGGATTGGGTAGGCTGTCTTTTACCCAGAACATGCACTTCTGGGGGCAATTTTCACTATAAGCAGAACACAGGCACAGTTCATAAGGAGACCTGTTGGCACACAGAAGAGCAGACACAGTTCAAAAGGCAAAGGGGGCTATTGTGGCACTGGTATACTATTGTGCCAGCACCACCATAGCCCCCCCCCCCCCTTGAGCTGTGCATGTATGCTGCTTATAGTGGACAGTGCTCTCAGACAATAAATGGGGCCAAACAGAAGTGTTTTTTTCCCCCCAGTATTGAGACCCTATGACGGATCTCAATACCGGAAAATAGAAATGCAAGTGTGAAAGTAGCCTAATGCGTACCCCGCTCCCCAACACATGTGTCGCTCCTAATGCCTACAAGGCTGCCACTTCTGGTGGTATGGCAGGGGAGAAGCCAGGGCAGGTGGTGGGATGGGTCAGTGGTGGTTAGTGGGAAGAGTTAGTGGGGCCCCATTCAGATTCTTGCTATAGGGCCCAATGATTTCTATGTACGCCACAGATTGGGGATCCAAATTGCTATTATACTGCTGCTTTTAGGTTTGCATTAGATGATGCCTCTATAATTGGAGCAAACCTTGTTTGTTATTGGAGTGCAAGTGCTGTTTATATCTTATTTGCCATTCTGAGGTGAAGTTACTTTGTACTACAGCCTTTTTTGGGGCGTATAAGTGTAAAACAAAAAGTATGTCTTATTTGTCATTTTGTGGTGCAGTTACTTTGTACTACAGCCTTTTTCTGGGGTGTATAAGTGTAAAAAAAAAAGTATGTCTTATTTGCCATTCTGCGGTGCAGTTGCATTGTACTACAGCCATTTACGGGGTATATTGAAGGGAAATAGACCTACTTCCTATTATCTGTTCTGCGGTGAATTGTGATTGTTATTTTTTTTGGGGGGGTTATTAATCAGAAAATAGAAATAAATGTCTTAATTGCCATTCAGAGTTGAAGTTACATTGTACTACAGCCATTTATGTGGTGTATTAAAAGTAATTATACGTACGTTCTATTAGCTGTTCTGCGCTGAGGAGTGTGCTCTTCAACACTATAGTAGGATCTTCATGGTTCTTTATACCTGGAGCTAGAATTGACCTGTGAGGGTAAGTTCACAGTGCAGTGATTCTAAGAGCTATGCCTGTCATCTGCATGTTATACTGACTCACAGTATTGTTTCACTACCATAGCAGACTCTCTATGCGCGTTACTGCAAGGCACATTGTTCTACACCACTATACAGGATCTCTGCAGCCAGGAAATAGCTGTGTTTTAACGCGATTTGCCACAAATAAATTTAGATAGAATCAAATATTTTTGGAAAATTCAGAGAACCGATCAAATCGCATTTTTGAAAAGCTAACTTATCTCTACATACCAATTCTCTCACATGCTGATGTCACCACGCCATAATGATAGGTGGGCGCGGTGATGTCATCATTGATAATCTCAGCTTGCGCAAAAATGGGTAGACGTCCTCTCCACAATCAAATGAATGAGGTATGTTTTTTTTTTTTTTAAAGCAGAAAACACACACACATATATATATATATATATATATATATATATAAAAATATTAATATATATGTGATGTGTAATCTACACATATATAAAATAGATATTAGATATACATAGGAGTTAGAGTACAGATATTGCCACAAGTAGGTGTGTGATATATATATTGCAAAAGACACTTGAGGTGGCAAATATATGCTGCAGTTATAACATAGGCATCACCATTAGTATAAGTCCCCAAGTACTTATCTTGCCCAGGCTAATAATAATCACCCTGGTAGATAATATGTCCATTCTGTAGGGATTTGCTTGGTAGTATAGACAGTTGTCCAGGAGAAGTTCTACTCAATGTGAGGAGCCAGCTTGCCCATGAATGCAGAAGGACAAGAGAGCCATCATTTCTAAAGAGAAACTTGTCTTACTTTGTTGGCTTGCTTTGTGGGGTAGTCTTTAGGGTGCTCTTCATCATTAGGGAGACCACATAATAAACACCAGTATTGTATGCCAGGTAACACTACTCTTGGTTTCTAGTAAGAGTATATGCAAATCAAATACCTTAATTTGGCTGAAGTGAGAAATTTTTTTTTTTTTTGAAGAGAAGCTAATTTAAATATATTTCCCAGAAAGCCAAAGGTAAATTAGCTTGCTGACAAAACAATAATAAGACTTAAAGGAAACCTGTCACCAGGATTTTTTGCATAGAGCTGGGGACATGGGCTGCTACATGGCCACTAGCACATCTGCAATACCCAGTCCCCATAGCTCTCTGCGCTTTTATTGTGTTAAAAAACTGTTTTGATCCATATGCAAATGACCTGATATGAGTCCTGTATCCGGAGATGAGTCAAGCGGAAAGGAGCCCAGCACCGCCCCGCGTCCTCCGAATCTCCTCCTTGCTGGCTGACGTCACAGAGCTTGAGCGCCAAAATCTTGCGATGCGCGAGCTAGCGCATGCATAGCTCGTTCCCTGTGCTGATGCCAGTACAGGGAATGAACATGATGCTGACACTGCGCATGCGCTAGCTCGCGCATCGCGAGATTTCGGCGCTCCAGCTCTGTGACGTCAGCCAGCAAGGAGGAGATTCGGAGGACGCGGGGCGGTGCTGGGCTCCTTTCCGCTTGACTCATCTCCGGATACAGGACTCATATCAGGTCATTTGCATATGGATCAAAACTGTTTTTTAACACAATAAAAGTGCAGAGAGCTATGGGGACTGGGCACTGCAGATGTGCTAGTGGCCATCTAGCAGCCCATGTCCCCAGCTCTATGGCCAAAATCCTGGTGACAGGTTCCCTTTAAGATGTTTCCCAAATACTAGGGACTGATACAATTATTGGCAGCAATAGCCATGAGCGAGGGTATCTAGGAGACTGTCATAGGCAGCATACCGGCTAACTAGTTCTGTGACACATTGTCTGCTGGTATACAATTGGCCTCTGTGAGCCGACCACCAGACATTGTTTCTGTTACTGTTAGCAATAGGTTGCACATATGCTAATTAGTCCTGTGACTTTCAGTTTGTTGGTATACAATTGGCCGTTGTGAGCCTGACCAACAGACACTATTGTCAGTAGAGGTATATTTGACCGTGAACAAATGAGTTGGGGTTGCACATCCTATTTTTTTTAATAATTATAATTAATAAATAAGGGACATATACCGTTATACCTCATTTTCGTTAGTTTGTACCCCAAAAAAGTACCAATAAAACTGTCATCCTACTCTGCAGTTTCCAAAATGGGGACACTTTTTGGTAGTTTCTATTGTAGGGGTGCATTGGGGGTGCTCAAATGTGACATGGCAAATTAAAATTATCCCATTGAGATCTGCCCTTCAAAAAGATATGGTGTTCTTTTTGTTCTGAGCCCTGCATTGTGAACATACAACTGTTTACAACCACATATGGGGTGTTTCTGTAAACTGTAGAATAAGGGAAATAAGATAATCAGATAAAGAGCAGGAGTGAGGTAGTGCTATTCTCAAATCCCGTGGGGTGATATACCTCAGACACCTGTTGAGGACATGGCACCCTGCCGTTATGCCTATATGAACTGCAGCTGTCACTTATAATGATGACTTGAGAGGGATTCTAAAACTTGGCCCTGTAGACCACGCTGTCTTCTCACTACTCCATAGGTTTACATCATACAGGAGGACACTTGATCTCAAAGACCCTATTGTGTGGACAACTCTCCGATACTCCCCGATATATTTCCCCCTGCTTGCACTTTTTAACATTCTTAGCCTGAATTTTAGTTGGATTGGAGATCTTTGATCTCTTTTCCACTACACTGACCTGAATTATTGGACTTTTAAAGGACCACTGACCCAATTTTTGCCTTTATTGGAGGTTAGTGCCACAGAATAATCTCCACGTGATATTTGAGGACTCGCCTCTCCTCCTAGCACCCTTCCACTGTCATACTATATGCTATCTGTCAATATGGTGAAGTACGATAACTCTAAAGAAAATTGATTTATCGCAAAGATCACTAGAGTAAAAGGGGACATGGATAAGTTCATGAAGTGGAATGTCAATCTATTACCCCAGAGGCTCTGCTGTCCACAGTTAAGGAATTATTTGTGACAGTCCTGGAAGTCAACCACATGGACCTGATTGTCATAGAGAGGGTTTACCGGTCTCTCAGACCCAAACACAAACCAAATTAACCTGCCAGGTATGTGATATGCCATCTGCTTGACTTTAGATTGAAAGAGCTATTTTAAAACAGCAAAGAGAGGGCAGCCATGACTACATTTAAGACCATGAATTTCAAATCTTCTAAGATCTGGAGCCTATTACCCTAAGGAAAAGATGCATATTAAAACTGATAACTAACTGTAATACCTTACAGATTTACTCTTTACTTTTTAGCTGCAGATGTCACTGGACTGAGTGAGATACACCATTAGATCCAGAGAAGATGTTTCTAAATTACTGGAGAATCTGGATTGGCCTACTTCATCCATGGAAGACTGGGCATAAGACCTAGTTGCTTTGCCATACAAACCCCCTCCTGTGGTTTGAGATACAATACAAACTCACAAGTCTGCCAAGATGAGGAGGAAATCAGGCAAATTGAACCCAAAACGCCTTCCCACTGAGAATGCTTGAATAGAGACTTGTTTCATGATTCTGGTCTTAGCTGGTCTATGTCCTTCTAATTAAGCACCCCCTGTATGTTTTATTCTATATCCCTATTCCCTGTGATGTGTACATTAAGTTAATTTAACACTCTGAGATGTTCCTTTACATTTTGCTGTCATATGTCTATCAACCTTTACTCTGGAGGGAAAGTTAGTCTGTACCTTCATGATGACAGTGGGAGGGGTAATGAAGTGTCCATTGACAGTCATTTTCCCCCATCTTACTTGCTAAACTCTTTCTTGGTTCCGCATACAGTGAGTCAATTTGATGTTTTTGTCATATTCTGTTTGTACCTTCCTTCCATTACTGGTCTTTCTATCCCCTTCTTCCCTCCCCTATTTCCCATACAGGCTAGACCTAACTCTGCATAGGCTCTTCTACTGCCGAAGATTCATTAGCCTTATTTGGTTTCACTCGCTGTTCCAGACCGCCATGGCTGACATAAATTTTCTATTATATAATGTGCGAGGCATCAACACACCAGCAAAAGGAGTTCAGATTTTTATTTTATTTTTTAAACCCATTAATATCTGTCTGCTGCAAGAAACACAGTTAAAATTAGATCTTGTCCCTGATATAACAAGATATTTTTTCTACAAAAGGTACAATAGCTCTTCGCAGTTTGGGGCCTTGTGCAGAGTTAGCACAGGTTTCAGTAGGTACTACACACCTTTCTCACACATCACTGATGCAGAAGGTAGATATGTGTTTGTGAATGGCAAGGTGGGAAGCGAACACATTACAATTGGGAACTTCAATGTACCTAATCAAAACCAAATGCAATGGCTCATAGCAGATCTCTAACGCTTCTCTGAATATACTGAGGACTTCACACTGCTTGGTGGAGACTTTAATGTGGTTTTTAACCCTACTATAGAGTCCTCCACTGGCCACTCCCCTATACCTTATAAACTGTTCAGTAAACTTAAACAAACACTACACTAGTTGGATTATAGAGATGCTTGGCGCTTATTCCACCTCCTGTAAAGATACTATATTGATTATTCTCCCCCACATAGAATTTTTTTTTCCCCCACATAGACATTCTTTTCCGATCACTCTTCCTTCTCTTTGAAAATGCATTTTCAGTCAATGCCAAAACATTCCCCTACATGGCGTCTTAATGAAAATATTCTCAAGCATCCTGCACACCAGAAACAATTGGCTCATAGACTGATTTCTTCACAACTAATGATACTGGAGATATCCCCATAACTTTGTTATGGGAATCCCATGAAGCTCATTTTAAAATAGAGTTTATTTCTCTAGCTTCATATGTTAAAAAGCAAAGGGACAGGCAGACCCATGATTGAAAGACAGAGGAAAGACAGAGGAAAAAAACTCTTGTCCAGCCAATGGCGCCACCCTGCAATCTCTATAATCAGATCTCAAAAACACACTCAACCTGCAATCTGTCAGGGTTTACTATTCTTCACAAACTCACAAAATTCATGTTGGCGCAAGTAAAAGCTTTTTGAAAGCAAAATCATTCATCCCAGAAATTCACTCACCGCCTGACATTAAAAATTACACCACCTTCGAATTTAGAAAATTCTATTTCCAACTATATAATCTAAACATTAACGACTCAACAGATGACTTAAAAGTCAAGGCAGATTGAATTAGGCAGTTCTTAGACTCTATTACCCTCCCATCCATTTCCCCCCAGCAGGCAGAGGACTTATGCAAACCCTTCACAGCCCAAGAGATCTTAAATTCCCTTAAATCTGCATCACAAAATAAATGCTCAGACCCTGATGGTCTGACTCCTTTCTACTACTTAACATTTCAAGACATTCTACTACCCTATATGAATAAATTATTTAATACAGCATTAGAAGGCACCCCTTTTCATTCACACTCACTAATGGCACACATTTCTATTTTGCCAATAGAAGGACGAGACCCCACTATATGTTGTAATTATCACCCCATCTCATTAGTGAACTCAGACAAAAACAAATTTTGTCAAGCTTTTATCTAAACGTCTAACTCCCTGACTTACTTGACCCAGATCAAGTGGGCTTTGTACCTCAAAGGGAAGGAAAAGAGAACACTTACAGAATGTTACAACTGCTCAAATCCACTAACATACCTTCAGTGCTGTTACATACTGATGCTGAGAAAGCATTTGAACAAGTTATATGGTCTTTCATTAAACAAGCATTACTAAAATGCCAAATTCTAGTCAAATTTATCTCAGCAATATTCTCCATATATAGTAAAACCGCAATATACATAGGTACTATACGTCTTATTTAATAAAAATACATAATTGATAAAAAATTCATAAAATTAAAAATCACAAATAAATCATTAATCTCTCTCTAGGTGGAATTCTACTTAAACTGATTCTACTTAAACTAATTTTTATGAATTTTGTTAATCCTTTAGGTGTTCCACAAGAATTAAATGAAAAGATGATGATTGTTGATGAAAAGATATATATAGAACTTCCGGTCTTTATACAGAGAGACACAATTCCTATGTAGTCCCAATCTTTCAGAGTCAATAGGGTTCACCCGTTTATAGAAAATGTAATGTACACATTTAGTACTCATGATACGTTGCGCTGATCAAAAAACCTTTTTGCGTGTAGAGGTTCTTTCAGTGTTGGTTTCGATTTGCAGCATCTTTCAGGATCTCGTACCAATTGTCGTGAGACTTGGTCCGTCTGTAAGCTTCGTAGGTAAAGCGATATTTTGCTTCTTGACGGTGAAGTTTAGCGCATGGTGTATATTGTGTAGTTAAAAAAACGCACAGGTATTCCTCCCAGACGCGTTTAGAGATAGCTTATCTCTTTCTCAGTGGGTCACCTGTGGTCTCAAACAGTCTCAACTTTTGTACTCTCTTCATTTGTACTTAATTGTTCACATCGGGTTTAACATGTGTTGGTGATTATATTCGGTAGTTAGAAATTTGCGGAGTATCCGATTTTTTATTCTTCATAGTTTCCAATATTATGCAAAATATGTCTCATATAGAGAGAAGGGTATATGACACATACATTAAATACCAAAAATGTGGGTTGTTTCCAATGGATATAATATACAGTTTCTTATTCAAACATTTGAACAACAGTGCGATATCACGTTATTCACATTTCTCAATTTTATCCTTCACTTATTTCTGGGCTGATATTCTTGCAGTCTACCAGCACTATATTCACACTTCTCAATTTTATCTTTCCCTTATTTTTGTACTGATGTCTTTACAGTCTAACATCACTATACAGCTATATAGATGGACATGTAGTTCTTCTGTTGTTATGTTTTAACATATGAGTATTTGGTCCCCTTGTTTATTTCCAGTGGAGATCTTTCAAGAGATGTGCAATTCTGCTAATATCTTATGGTTTAGATTTAAGTGCGTTTTTCATGCGTTTTCTCATTGTAACTGTGTTTTTTGTAGTATATGTGGTTGAAAATATAATTTTCAACCACAAATACAGAAGGAAAAGACAAAAGAAGGAGAACTAAGAGTAATCCTACCATATAGTGCACAAGCCAAACAAGTACGCCATATCATCAATCAACATTGGCATTTTTTATTGAGGGATAAGATTATTGGCCCCATGCTTCATACTTCACCCCTTATTACATTCACCAAGGTACCCAGCTTAGGATTTAAGATTGCACCTCCCATTAAAAACCACACAAAGAAGGATGGTACCACACTCCAAAAATGGTTGAATATGAATGGCTTCTATAGGTGTGGGAAATGCTTGGGATGTAGGAATACAACATTCCCGAAAAAACCCACTAGAGTCCAATCTACTCAGAATGATTTTGCTCTAGACATCAAGGGTTGTCTCACATGTGAGTCCTCCAGTGTCATCTACCTTATCCAGTGCCCCTGCCAGAGACAGTATATCGGCAGAACTAAGAGACCCCTGAAAGTAAGGATTACAGAACATCTGAACAAAATAAAGAAGGGTTTTGAAAACCATTCTCTATCTAAGCATTTTAAGGTCTCACATAATAGTGACTTTAGGGGTATCTCTTTTGTGACCCTGGAGAGGGTAGACGTACACTGGAGAGGGGGCAATCATATCATGAGAATGTCTCGAGCCGAGTCTAGGAGAATCTATGACTTTGGCAGTCTTCTCCCAGCAGGTCTGAATTCAGACCTAGAGATTTTTGGGTTCAACTGAATCGTTGGTTTAACACAAATCTCACTGTAGACACTTTATTTATACACAATTACTGATACTGCTCAATCCCTTCTGTTAGTAACCTGCAATGGGTCTAAAAACATCACTATGCTAGTGATACCGTCTCACACAAATAGGGAAGGAGTTTTCAAACACACATTAAAATCATAGAGAAATCACCTTTTCACCCTTTTACACCCTTTTTCACCTTTTTTCACCTTTTTTCACAAGTGTATCACAGATATAAATCGGATAAAATAGACTAATTCTACTCCTTTGAAAGAATACTATATATAGAGCACCAACATGACCTTTTTGCACATATACTACAAAAAACGCAGATACAATGAGAAAACGCATGAAATACGCACTTAAATCTAAACCATAAGATATTAGAAGAATTGCACATCTCTTGAAAGATCTCCACTGGAAATACACAAGGGGACCAAATACTCATATGTTAAAACATAACAACAGAAGAACTACATGTATATAGCTGTATAGTGATGTTAGACTATAAAGACATCAGTCCAAAAATAAGGGAAAGATAAAATCGAGAAGTGTGAATATAGTGCTGGTAGACTGCAAGAATAACAGCCCAGAAATAAGTGAAGGATAAAATTAAGAAACGTGAATAACGCGATAATAACACACTTTTGCTTAACTGTTTTAATAAGAAACTGTATATTATATCCATTGGAAACAACCCACATTTTTGGTATTTAATGTATGTGTCATATACCCTTCTCTCTATATGAGACATATTTTGCATAATATTGGAAACTATGAAGAATAAAAAATCGGATACTCAGCAAATCCCTAACTACCGAATATAATCACCAACACATGTTAAACCCGATTTGAACAATTAAGTACGAATGAAGAGAGTACAAAAGTTGAGACGTTTGAGACCACAGGTGACCCACTGAGGAAGAGATAAGCTATCTCGAAACGCGTCTGGGAGGAATACCTGTGCGTTAATCAACTATACAATATACATGGCCATGTACTAAACTTCACAGTCAAGAAGCAAAATATCGATTTACCTACGATGCTTACAGACGGACCAAGTCTCACAAGAATTGGGACGAGATCCTGAAAGACGCTGCAAATTGAAACCAACACTGTTGGAGCGTGGTGGAGCTGTGGGACGCCACTGAAGGAACCTCTACACGCAAAAAGGTTTTTTGATCAGCGCAACGTATTGTGAGTACTAAAGGTGTACATTACATTTTCTATAAACGGGTGAACCCTATTGACTCTGAAAGCTTGGGACTAAGTAGGAATTGTGTCCCTCTGTACAAAGACCGGAAGTCCTATATATATATCTTTTCATCAATCATCATCTTTTTACTTAATTCTTGTGGAACACCTAAAGGATTAACAAAATTCATAAAAATCAGTTTTGAATAACTTGAGGGGTGTAGTTTCTAAAATAGATTCATTTATGAGTGGTTTCTACTATGCAAGCCCTATAAAGTGACTTCATAACTGAACTGGTCATTTAAAAAGTGGGTTTTGGAAAAAAAATCTAAATTTCTTTCTTAGAATTTCAAAAAATCTAAGCCTCCTAAAGTTCTAAAAAAATAAAAATAAATTACAAAATTATGCCAACATAAAGTACACATATGGGAAAAGTAAAGTAATAACTCTTTGTGAGGTATTACTTTCTGCCTTATAATCAAAGAAATTCCAATTTTGAAAATTGCTAATTTTTTTAATAAATAAAGATAAAACATATTGACTCAAATTTATCACTAACATGAGGTACAATGAGTCTTGAGAAAAAAATACCAGAATAAGGCTACTTTCACACTAGCGTCCGCTCCTATAATGCAGACGTTTGCATCCGTTCAGAACGTATCCGTCTGCATTATAACTTAGAAAAATTTCTAAGTGTGAAAGTAGCCTGAGCGGATCCGTTCAGACTTTACATGTCTGAAGTCAATGGGGGACGGATCCGCTTGAAGATTGAGCCATATGGTGTCATCTTCAAGCGGATCCGTCCCCATTGACTTCCATTATAAGTCTGGACGGATCCGCTCGCCTCCGCACGGCCAGGCGGACACCCGAACGCTGCTTGCAGCGTTCAGGTGTCCGCTCACTGAGCGGAGCGGAGGCTGAGCGCCGGCAGACGGATGCATTCTCAGTGGATCTGCCTCCACTGAGAATACAATAGGGCCAGACGGCTGCGTTCAGGGCCGCTTGTGAGCCCCTTCAAACGGAGCTCACGAGCGGACACCTGAACGCAGGTGTGAAAGTAGCCTAACTTGGATAACTAAAAACATTCCAGAATTATTATCCTAAAAATGACATATAATTGCGTGGGATTTTAGGTGAAAAGTGGCTTGGTACGGAAGGGGTTAAAACAGTCAGACATTTTATTATAATTTCTCATAAAATCCAGTTTAAGAAATGTATATGGGAGATGGAGAAAGAGGAGAAAAGTTATCACTAAAAGATCATAGTCAGTGTGCATTCTTATTTTAATTTGAATATGTACAATATGTGCATTGATACAAAAAAATAAAAATAAAATTGAAATACAGTTAAGGGACATAAAAATGACAGACAAATAGAATTGTTACAAACTCATATCTTAGAGTGCTCCATAAGAGTAAGGGTGTATAATTAGAAGATACAATAGGGTTCTCTATTTAAAAGCCTCCTAAAATAATTTCTGGTACTTTCAGGAATTTTAGATGAATAGGATCACTATTACGTACTAATGAGAAATGTCATGACAGACTGTTCAGTTTAGAATTATTAATTTTGGAAGAAAGTGTATTCAATCTGACTCACATAGACTTGAATGAACAACCCAGGTACTGTAATCGACAATAGGACTTTAACAAATAGATCACAAAAGATGATGCACTCTTCAACTGTCCCTTAATCTCAAAAATCTCTCCAGTACTATTAGATATGAAATTACTTGTGGCTAGAAAGTTCTTCAAAGTTTTATCCTTCCTAAATGTGATATTCTTTTATTCTGGGACTAAATTCCTCCAAATTGGTTCATTTGAAACAGTGTTCCAGTGTTTGATAAAAATAGTTCTAATAGAGATATGAGTCATACTAAATGTGGTTACAGAATTATTTATACTTTGCCTTTATCTGTTAAAGGTTTTTGTGTTTTACCAACTGGCACTCTGCTTGTGATATGCTTCTGGACTATTGTTTTAGGGTACTTTTTTATGAAAACATTCTTGTAAAGTTTTGGACTGCTCCTTAAGATCTACCACTGCTCCGTTTATCATTGCCATGCTCTGTTTACCCAGCTGCATCTGTGATTTCACATCAACATGGGCCTCTTGGCTACTTCTCTAATTAGTGCTCTTCTTGACTAGGCTTTCAGTTTAGGTGGAAAGACATGTCTTAAAGGGTTTGCAGTTGTGCCATACTCCTTCCATTTTTGGATGATGACTTGAGCAGTGAGATGTTCAGAGTTTGGGAAACATTTTTTATAAACTAATGTTGCTTAAAGCCAACCTGTCACCAGTATTTTGTGTATAGAGCTGAGGGTTGCTAGATGGCCGCTAGCACATCCGCAATAAACAGTCCCCATAGCTCTGTGTGATTTTATTGTGTAAAAAACTGATTTGATACATATGCAAATTAACCTGAGGTGAATCCTGTCCCTGACTCATCTCAGGGACAGGACTCATCTCAGGTTAATTTGCATATGTATAAAATCCTATTTTTTTTACACAATAAAAGCACACAGAGCTATGGGGACTGGGTATTGCGGATGTGCTAGCGGCCATCTACTACCCCCGTGTCCTCAGCTCTATACACAAAATCCCGGTGACATTTTCCTTTTAACACTTCTCTGCAACTTTATCCCTGACCTGTCTGGTGTGTTCCCTTGTTTTTATGATGCTGTTTGAATGCTAATGTTCTCTAACAAACCTCTGAGGCCTTTGCAAAACAGCTGTAGTTATACTGCGAATACATTACACACAGGTAGATTCTATTTACTAATTAGATGACTTTTGAAGGCAATTGGTCATACTGGATTTGATTTAGAATACAAATGCACGCCAGACTTTTCAGATTTTAACTTAAAAAAAAACATTTGAAAATGCTGTATCATTTTTTTTTTCAGTTCACACATACTTGCTATTTTGTGTTGGTCCATCACATAAAATCCCAGTAAAATACATTGAAGTTTGTCGGTGTACCGTAAAAATTTTTGGAAAAGGACATTCACATTAAGATTGCCTTTGCTATTCTGTTTCTGATTCAGATTGTTACATAGATAACTTACTGTAGATGGACATATGAACAACTTAAAGTTACCCAAAATATAATTAGTTACAACTGTAGCTTAAAGTGATCAATAGCAAAAATGATTCACTCCACTGAGCAATGTCATCTGTTGACTCACTTTTCAATAAACCTACTTCACCTAGATTTTTGTCCTATTAAAATATTTAGATCATAACAGTATGCTCATGCTACTGTTAGCCCAAAGATAGACAAGTGCCTAAATAAAAATAAAATAGATCTTAGCAAAAAGAAAATTGTTTATGAAATTGGTAGATGGTAGAGTTGAGCGGACACCTGGATGTTCCGGTTTAACGGGTTCGGCCGAACTTCGGAAAAAAGTTCCCGAACTTGACCCGAACTTGACCCCGAACAACCAAATGTTGTCAAAATGTGGTTAAGAGCATGGCAAGTGCTCTGCAAACAAATGTGGATAGGGAAATGACTAAAAATAACATAAGGTCTCTTTCACACTTGCGTTCTTTTGTTCTGGCATAGAGTTCCGTCGTCGGGGCCGGGAGGATTATCCCCATGCATTCTGAATAGAGAGAAATCCGTTCAGGATGCATCAGGATTAGGGATGAGCGAACCCGAACTGTATAGTTCGGGTTCGTACCGAATTTTGGGGTGTCCGTGACACGGACCCGAACCCGGACATTTTCGTAAAAGTCCTGGTTCGGGTTCGGTGTTCGTCGCTTTCTTGGCGCTTTTTGAAAGGCTGCAAAGCAGCCAATCAACAAGTGTCATACTACTTGCCCCAAGAGGCCGTCACAGCCATGCCTACTATTGGCATGGCTGTGATTGGCCAGTGCAGCATGTGACCCAGCCTCTATTTAAGCTGGAGTCACATAGCGCCACCCGTCACTCTGCTCTGATCAGTATAGGGAGAGGTTGCAGCTGTGATTAACTCCTCCAAAAGACTTCATTCAGAGATCGATCTGCAGCTGTGGATGATTGAACTGCTGCTATTGAATTGCTCACTGTTTGTAGGCTGCCCAGAGCGTTTTTCAGTCACTTTTTTCTGGGGTGATCGGCGGACATTTTGTGTCTTGTGGTGCGCCAGCACAAGCTGCCAACAAGTGCATTTAACCCTCAGTAGTGTGGTTGTTTTTTGGCTAAATCCTACATCAGGGTCAAGCTGTCACACCAAGTGCATTTAACCATCAATAGTCTGGTTATTTTTTAGCCATATACTACATCAGGGGCAAGCTGAGCCTGTCACCAAGTGCATTTAACCCTCAATAGTGTGGTTGTTTTTTGGCTAAATCCTACATCAGGGTCAAGCTGTCACACCAAGTGCATTTAACCATCAATAGTCTGGTTATTTTTTGGCCATATACTACATCAGGGGCAAGCTGAGCCTGTCACCAAGTGCATTTAACCCTGAATAGTGTGGTTGGTCAAGCTGTCACACCAAGTGCATTTAACCATCAATAGTGTGGTTATTTTTTGGCCATATCCCAGTCTAATTCTGTCCGTAAACGTATACCTGTCACCCAGCGCCTAAATAATAGGCCTCAAATTTGTAGTCTGCTAAATCTGTGGTTATTGCTGTGGCTGGGCGAGTTATTTAGTGTCCGTCAAAGCACAGTTTTTGTTCTGGGTTGAAATACAATTCCCAATTTAGCAATTCTCTAAATTAGTGGTTTCTGCTGTATCAGGCCTACTTTAAATTTATCCCTAAAAGGGAATCTTAGATTCAAGGTGCTGATAGGGTCATTCTCAATAACTTCACACACACACTACTGTGCATATCCCAGTCTAATTCTGTCTGTAAACGTATACCTGTCACCCAGCGCCTAAATAATAGGCCTCAAATTTGTAGTCAGCTAAATCTGTGGTTATTGCTGTGGCTGGACGAGTTATTTAGTGTCCGTCAAAGCACAGTTTTTGTTCTGGGTTGAAATACAATTCCCAATTTAGCAATTCTCTAAATTAGTGGATTCTGCTGTATCAGGCCTACTTTAAATTTATCCCTAAAAGGGAATATTAGATTCAAGGTGCTGATAGGGTCATTCTCAATAACTTCACACACACGCTACTGTACATATCCCAGTCTAATGCTGTGTGTAAACGTATACCTGTCACCCAGCGCCTAAATAATAGGCCTCAAATTTGTAGTCAGCTAAATCTGTGGTTATTGCTGTGGCTGGGCGAGTTATTTAGTGTCCATCAAAGCACAGTTTTTGTTCTGGTTTGAAATACAATCCCAATTTAGCAATTCTCTAAATTAGTGGTTTCTGCTGTATCAGGTCTACTTTAAATTTATCCCTAAAAGGGAATATTAGATTCAAGGTGCTGATAGGGTCATTATCAATAACTTCACACACACGCTACTGTGCATATACCAGTCTAATTCTGTCTGTAAACGTATACCTGTCACCCAGCGCCTAAATAATAGGCCTCAAATTTGTAGTCAGCTAAATCTGTGGTTATTGCTGTGGCTGGGCAAGTTATTTAGTGTCCGTCAAAGCACAGTTTTTGTTCTGGGTTGAAATACAATTCCCAATTTAGCAATTCTCTAAATTAGTGGTTTCTGCTGTATCAGGCCTACTTTAAATTTATCCCTAAAAGGGTATATTAGATTCAAGGTGCAGATAGGGTCATTCTCAATAACTTCACACACACGCTACTGTGCATATCCCAGTCTAATTCTGTCTGTAAACGTATACCTGTCACCCAGCGCCTAAATGATAGGCCTCAAATTTATAGTCATCCAAATCTGTCGTTACTGCTGTAGCTGGTCAAGTTATTTAGTGTCCGTCAAAGCACAGTTTTTGTTCTGGGTTGAAATACAATTCCCAATTTAGCAATTCTCTAAATTAGTGGTTTCTGCTGTATCAGACCTCCTTTAAATCTATCCCTAAAAGGGTATATAAGATTCAAGGTGCGCATAGGGTCATTCTCAATAACTTCACACACACGCTACTATGCATATCCCAGTCTAATTCTGTCTGTAAATGTATACCTGTCACCCAGCGCCTAAATAATAGGCCTCAAATTTATAGTCAGCTAAATCTGTGGCTACTGCTGTGCCTGTATTAGTGTAATACGGTACCTAAATAGATAGCCGGATAGTGTTAGGTGTCTTTAAAAAAAGGCCTGAATTTGAATTCAATACATTGGGCCAAATAATATTTTTGTTGTTGTGGTGAACGATAACAATGAGGAAAACATCTAGTAAAGGACGCAGACGCGGACATGGTCGTGGTGGTGTTAGTAGACCTTCTGGTGCTGTGAGAGGACGTGGCCGTTCTGCCACAGCCACACGTCCTAGTGTACCAACTACCTCAGGTCCCAGTAGCCGCCATAATTTACAGCGATATTTGGTGGGGCCCAATGCCGTTCTAAGGATGGTAAGGCCTGAGCAGGTGCAGGCATTAGTCAATTGGGTGGCCGACAGTGGATCCAGCACGTTCACATTATCTCCCACCCAGTCTTCTGCAGAAAGCGCACAGATGGCGCCTGAAAACCAAGCCCATCAGTCTGTCACATCACCCCCATGCATACCAGGGAAACTGTCTGAGCCGCAAGTTATGCAGCAGTCTCTTATGCTGTTTGAAGACTCTGCTGGCAGGGTTTCCCAAGGGCATCCTCCTAGCCCTTCCCCAGCGGTGGAAGACATAGAATGCACTGACGCACAACCACTTATGTTTCCTGATGATGAGGACATGGGAATACCACCTCAGCATGTCTCTGATGATGACGAAACACAGGTGCCAACTGCTGCGTCTTTCTGCAGTGTGCAGACTGAACAGGAGGTCAAGGATCAAGACTGGGTGGAAGACGATGCAGGGGACGATGAGGTCCTAGACCCCACATGGAATGAAGGTCGTGCCACTGACTTTCACAGTTCGGAGGAAGAGGCAGTGGTGAGACCGAGCCAACAGCGTAGCAAAAGAGGGAGCAGTGGGCAAAAGCAGAACACCCGCCGCCAAGAGACTCCGCCTGCTACTGACCGCCGCCATCTGGGACCGAGCACCCCAAAGGCAGCTTCAAGGAGTTCCCTGGCATGGCACTTCTTCAAACAATGTGCTGACGACAAGACCCGAGTGGTTTGCACGCTGTGCCATCAGAGCCTGAAGCGAGGCATTAACGTTCTGAACCTTAGCACAACCTGCATGACCAGGCACCTGCATGCAAAGCATGAACTGCAGTGGAGTAAACACTTTAAAAACAAGGAAGTCACTCAGGCTCCCCCTGCTACCTCTTCTGCTGCTGCCGCCTTGGCCTCTTCTGCTGCTGCCGCCTCGGCCTCTTCCTCCGCCTCTGGAGGAACGTTGGCACCTGCCGCCCAGCAAACAGGGGATGTACCACCAACACCACCACCTCCGTCACCAAGCATCTTAACCATGTCACACGGCAGTGTTCAGCTCTCCATCTCACAAACATTTGAGAGAAAGCGTAAATTCCCACCTAGCCACCCTCGATCCCTGGCCCTGAATGCCAGCATTTCTAAACTACTGGCCTTTGAAATGCTGTCATTTAGGCTGGTGGACACAGACAGCTTCAAATAGCTCATGTCGCTTGCTGTCCCACAGTATGTTGTTCCCAGCCGACACTACTTCTCCAAGAGAGCCGTGCCTTTCCTGCACAACCAGGTATCAGATAAAATCAAGTGTGCACTGCGCAACGCCATCTGTGGCAAGGTCCACCTAACCACATATACGTGGACCAGTAAGCACGGCCAGGGACGCTATATCTCCCTAACTGCACACTGGGTAAATGTAGTGGCAGCTGGGTCCCAGGCGGAGAGCTGTTTGGCGCACGTACTTCCGCCGCCAAGGATCGCAGGGCAACATTCTTTGCCTCCTGTTGCCTCCTCCTCCTACTCAGCTTCCTCCTCCTCTTCTTCCACCTGCTCATCCAGTCAGCCACACACCTTCACCACCAACTTCAGCACAGCCCGGGGTAAACGTCAGCAGGCCATTCTGAAACTCATATGTTTGGGGGACAGGCCCCACACCGCACAGGAGTTGTGGCGGGGTATAGAACAACAGACCGACGAGTGGTTGCTGCCGGTGAGCCTCAAGCCTGGCCTGATGGTGTGCGATAATGGGCGAAATCTCGTTGCAGCTCTGGGACTAGCCGGTTTGACGCACATCCATTGCTTGGCACATGTACTGAATTTAGTGGTGCAGAAGTTCATTCACAACCACCCCGACATGTCAGAGCTGCTGCATAAAGTGCGGGCCGTCTGTTCGCGCTGTTCGCGCTTCGGGCGTTCACATCCTGCCGCTGCTCGCCTGTCTGCGCTACAGCGTAACTTCGGCCTTCCCGCTCACCGCCTCATATGCGACGTGCCCACCAGGTGGAACTCCACCTTGCACATGCTGGACAGACTGTGCGAGCAGCAGCAGGCCATAGTGGAGTTTCAGCTGCAGCACGCACGGGTCAGTCGCACTGCGGAAAAGCACCACTTCACCACCAATGACTGGGCCTCCATGCGAGACCTGTGTGCTCTGTTGCGCTCTGGTACTCCACCAACATGGCCAGTGGCGATGACGCCGTTATCAGCGTCACAATACCACTTCTATGTCTCCTTGAGAAAACACTTAGGGCAATGATGGAAGAGGAGGTGGCCCAGGAGGAGGAGGAGGAGGAGGAGGAAGAGGGGTCATTTTTTAGCACTTTCAGGCCAGTCTCTTCGAAGTGACTCAGAGGGAGGTTTTTTGCAACAGCAGATGCCAGGTACAAATGTGGCCAGCCAGGGCCCACTACTGGAGGACGAGGAGGACGAGGATGAGGAGGAGGTAGAGGAGGATGAGGATGAAGCATGGTCACAGCGGGGTGGCACCCAACGCAGCTCGGGCCCATCACTGGTGCGTGGCTGGGGGGAAAGGCAGGACGATGACGATACGCCTCCCACAGAGGACAGCTTGTCCTTACCTCTGGGCAGCCTGGCACACATGAGCGACTACATGCTGCAGTGCCTGCGCAACGACAGCAGAGTTGCCCACATTTTAACGTGTGCGGACTACTGGGTTGCCACCCTGCTGGATCCACGCTACAAAGACAATGTGCCCACCTTACTTCCTGCACTGGAGCGTGATAGGAAGATGCGCGAGTACAAGCGCACGTTGGTAGACGCGCTACTGAGAGCATTCCCAAATGTCACAGGGGAACAAGTGGAAGCCCAAGGCCAAGGCAGAGGAGGAGCAAGAGGTCGCCAAGGCAGCTGTGTCACGGCCAGCTCCTCTGAGGGCAGGGTTAGCATGGCAGAGATGTGGAAAAGTTTTGTCAACATGCCGCAGCTAACTGCACCACCACCTGATACGCAACGTGTTAGCAGGAGGCAACATTTCACTAACATGGTGGAACAGTACGCGTGCACACCCCTCCACGTACTGACTAATGGTTCGGCCCCATTCAACTTCTGGGTCTCTAAATTGTCCATGTGGCCAGAGCTAGCCTTTTATGCCTTGGAGGTGCTGGCCTGCCCGGCGGCCAGCGTTTTGTCTGAACGTGTATTCAGCACGGCAGGAGGCGTCATTACAGACAAACGCAGCCGCCTGTCTACAGCCAATGTGGACAAGCTGACGTTCATAAAAATGAACCAGGCATGGATCCCACAGGACCTGTCCATCCCTTGTGCAGATTAGACATTAACTACCTACCCTTAACCATATATTATTGTACTCCAGGGCACTTCCTCATTCAATCCTCTTTTTATTTTCATTTTACCATTATATTGCGGGGCAACCCAAAGTTGAATGAACATCTCCTCTGTCTGGGTGCCGGGGCCTAAATATATGACAATGGACTGTTCCAATGTTGGGTGACGTGAAGCCTGATTCTCTGCTATGACATGCAGACTGATTCTCTGCTGACATGAAGCCATATTCTCTGTTACGGGACCTCTCTCCTCTGCCTGGGTGCCTGGGCCTAAATATATGACAATGGACTGTTACAGTGGTGGCTGACGTGAAGCCTGATTCTCTGCCATGACATGCAGACTGATTCTCTGCTGACATGAAGCCAGATTCTCTGTTAAGGGACCTCTCTCCTCTGCCTGGGTGCCTGGGCCTAAATATATGACAATGGACTGTTACAGTGGTGGCTGACGTGAAGCCTGATTCTCTGCTATGACATGCAGACTGATTCTCTGCTGACATGAATCCAGATTCTCTGTTACGGGACCTCTCTCCTCTACCTGGGTTCCTGGGCCTAAATATATGACAATGGACTGTTACAGTGGTGGCTGACGTGAAGCCTGATTCTCTGCTATGACATGTAGACTGATTCTCTGCTGACATGAAGCCAGATTCTCTGTTACGGGACCTCTCTCCTCTGCCTGGGTGCCTGGCCTAAATATATGATAATGGACTGTTACAGTGGTGGCTGACGTGAAGCCTGATTCTCTGCTATGACATGCAGACTGATTCTCTGTTGACATGAAGCCAGATTCTCTGTTAAGGGACCTCTCTCCTCTGCCTGGGTGCCTGGGACTAAATATCTGACAATGGACTGTTACAGTGGTGGGTGACGTGAAGCCAGATTCTCTGCTATGGGACCTCTCTCTAATTGATATTGGTTAATTTTTATTTATTTTATTTTAATTTTAATTTATTTCCCTATCCACATTTGTTTGCAGGGGATTTACCAACATGTTGCTGCCTTTTGCAGCCCTCTAGCTCTTTCCTGGGCTGTTTTACAGCCTTTTTAGTGCCGAAAAGTTCGGGTCCCCATTGACTTCAATGGGGTTCGGGTTCGGGACGAAGTTCAACATTTCCGGGAAGTTCGGCCGAACTTCTCGAACTCAAACATCCAGGTGTTCGCTCAACTCTAATCAGGATGTCTTCAGTTCAGGACCGGAACGTTTTTGGGCTGGAGAAAATACCGCAGCATGCTGCGCTTTTTGCTCCGGCCAAAAATTCTGAACACTTGCCGCAAGGCCGGATCCGGAATTAATGCCCATTGAAGACATTAATCCGTATCCGGCCTTAAGCTAAACGTCGTTTCGGCGTATTGCCCTCCAGTCGTGCTAAACACACGTTCAGACAATACACCGGCTGCAGGGCAGGCCAGCACCTCCAAGGCGTAAAGGGCAAGCTCAGGCCATGTGCCCAATTTGGAGACCCAGAAGTTGCAGTGGCTAACCCCCAGTTCAGTTAGTTTGTGTAGGCGTGTACACACTTACACCATGTCGCACGTCCCTGTGATGTTCACGATCCAATTTGATATCTGCTCTATTAACTTTCGATTTTTGCGCCTGCCATGGTGATCACGGGTGGCGTGGAATCAGGGTTCCAGGCCGGAGAGGGAGCGTGAGAAAAAGAGACCAAATTTATGGGAGATAAATTTATTTTAAAAATTTGGAATCGAGCAGAAATGTGTGAAAAGCTATTGAGGTGCAAATGTGGGACAAATTACAGAAGCCCAAATGTTGGCCAAAAGAGTCAAGCGGAATTGTGGGAAAAGCTATTGAGGCACAAATATTGGCCAAAAGAGTATAGCGGAAATGTGGGACAAAGTATTGAAGTTTAAATGTGGTACAATTTAAGTTTAAGCATTGAATCAAAGGAGGTGGCGCCCATCAATTAACCACCTCCCGACCGCCTAACGCGCCGATGCGTCCGGGAGGTGGTTGATTTGTTCCTCCTGGACGCATCGGCGTGTCATCTCGCGATACCCGAGATTTCCTGTGAACGCACGCAGACGCGCGCGCTCACAGGAACAGAAGGTAAGCGAGTGGATCTCCAGCCTGCCAGCGGCGATCGCTCGCTGGCAGGCTGGAGATGTGATTTTTTTTAACCCCTAAAGGTATATTAGACGCCGTTTTGATAACAGCGTCTAATATACCTACTACCTGGTCCTCTGGTGGTCCCTTTTGTTAGGATCGACCACCAGAGGACACAGGTAGGTCAGTGAAGTCGCACCAAACACTACACTACACCCCCCCGTCACTTATTAACCCCTTATAAACCCCTGATCACCCCATATAAACTCCCTGATCACCCCCCCTGTCATTGATCACCCCCCTGTCATTGATCACCCCCCTGTCAGGCTCCGTTCAGACGTCCGTATAATTTTTACGGATCCACAGATACATGGATCGGATCCGCAAAACACATACGGACGTCTGAATGGAGCCTTACAGGGGGGTGATCAATGACAGGCGGGTGATCACCCATATAGATTCTCTGATCACCTCCTGTCATTGATCACCCCCCTACAAGGCTCCATTCAGACGTCCGTATGATTTTTACGGATCCATGGATACATGGATCGGATCCGCAAAACACATGCGGACGTCTGAATGGAGCCTTACAGGGGGGTGATCAATGACAGGCGGGTGATCACCCATATAGATTCCCTGATCACCCCCTGTCATTGATCACCCCCCTGCAAGGCTCCATTCAGACGTCCGTATGATTTTTACGGATCCATGGATACATGGATCGGATCCGCAAAACACATGCGGATGTCTGAATGGAGCCTTACAGGGGGGTGATCAATGACAGGCGGGTGATCACCTATATAGATTCCCTGATCACCCCCTGTCATTGATCACCCCCCTGTCATTGATCACCCCCGTGCAAGGCTCCATTCAGACGTCCGTATGATTTTTACGGATCCATGGATATATGGATCGGATCCGCAAAACACATGCGGACGTCTGAATGGAGCCTTACAGGGGGGTGATCAATGACAGGCGGGTGATCACCCATATAGATTCCCTGATCACCCCCTGTCATTGATCACCCCCCTGCAAGGCTCCATTCAGACGTCCGTATGATTTTTACGGATACATGGATCGGATCCGCAAAACACATGCGGATGTCTGAATGGAGCCTTACAGGGGGGTGATCAATGACAGACGGGTGATCACCCATATAGATTCCCTGATCACCCCCTGTCATTGATCACCCCCCTGTCATTGATCACCCCCCTGCAAGGCTCCATTCAGACGTCCGTATGATTTTTTCGGATCCATGGATACATGGATCGGATCCGCAAAACACATGCGGACGTCTGAATGGAGCCTTACAGGGGGGTGATCATCCCATATACACTCCCTGATCACCCCCTGTCATTGATCACCCCCCTGTAAGGCTCCATTCAGACGTCCGCATGTGTTTTGCGGATCCGATCCATGTATCCATGGATCCGTAAAAATCATGCGGACGTCTGAATGGAGCCTTACCAGAGGGGTGATCAATGACAGGGGGTGATCACCCATATACACTCCCTGATCACCCCCTGTCATTGATCACCCCCCTGTAAGGCTCCATTCAGACGTCCGCATGTGTTTTGCGGATCTTATCCATGTATCCATGGATCCGTAAAAATCATGCGGACGTCTGAATGGAGCCTTACAGGGGGTGATCAATGACAGGGAGTGATCACCCATATACACTCCCTGATCACCCCCTGTCATTGATCACCCCCCTGTAAGGCTCCATTCAGACGTCCGCATGTGTTTTGCGGATCCGATCCATGTATCCATGGATCCGTAAAAATCATGCGGACGTCTGAATGGAGCCTTACCAGGGGGGTGATCAATGACAGGGGGTGATCACCCATATACACTCCCAGATCACCCCCTGTCATTGATCACCCCCCTGTAAGGCTCCATTCAGACGTCCGCATGTGTTTTGCGGGTCCCATCCATGTATCCATGGATCCGTAAAAATCATACGGACGTCTGAATGGAGCCTTACAGGGGGGTGATCAATGATGGAGGTGATCAGGGAGTCTATATGGGTGATCAACCCCCTGTCATTGATCACCCCCCCTGTAAGGCTCCATTCAGACATTTTTTTGGCTCAAGTTAGCGGAAATATATATTTTTTTTGTTTGTTTTTTCTTACTAAGTCTCATATTCCACTAACTTGTGTCAAAAAATAAAATCTCACATGAACTCGCTTTACCCCTCACAGAATCCAAATGCATAAACATTTTTAGACATTTATATTCCAGACTTCTTCTCACGCTTTAGGGCCCCTAAAAAGCCACATGTGACCCCATTTCGGAAAGAAGACACCCCAAGGTATTCACTGAGGGGCATATTGAGTCCATGAAAGATTGAAATTTTTGTCCTAAGTTAGCGGAAAGTGAGACTTTGTGAGAAAAAAACAAAAAAAAAACAATTTCCGCTAACTTATGCAAAAAAATATAAATTATATGAACTCGCCAGGCCCCTCATTGAATACCTTGGGGTGTCTTCTTTCCAAAGTGGGGTCACATGTGGGGTATTTATACTGCCCTGGCTTTTTACGGGCCCTAAAGCGTGAGAAGAAGTCTGGGATCCAAATGTCTAAAAATGCCCTCCTAAAAGGAATTTGGGCACCTTTGCGCATCTAGGCTGCAAAAAAGTGTCACACATCTGGTATCGCCGTACTCAGGAGAAGTTGGGGAATGTGTTTGGGGTGTCATTTTACATATACCCATTCTGGGTGAGAGAAATATCTTGGTCAAATGCCAACTTTGTATAAAAAAATGGGAAAAGTTGTATTTTGCCAAGATATTTCTCTCACCCAGCATGGGTATATGTAAAATGACACCCCAAAACACATTCCACAACTTCCCCAAACACCCTAAGGTATTCGCTGATGGGCATAGTGAGTTCATAGAATTTTCTATTTTTTGTCACAAGTTAGCGGAAAATGATGATTTTTCTTTTTTTTCCTTTTTTCCTTACAAAGTCTCATATTCCACTAACTTGCGACAAAAAATAAAAAATTCTAGGAACTCGCCATGCCCTCACGGAATACCTTGGGGTGTCTTCTTTCCAAAATGGGGTCACTTGTGGCGTAGTTATACTGCCCTGGCAATTTAGGGGCCCAAATGTGTGAGAAGAACTTTGCAATCAAAATGTGTAAAAAATGGCCTGCGAAATCCGAAAGGTGCACTTTGGAATATGTGCCCCTTTGCCCACCTTGGCTGCAAAAAAGTGTCACACATCTGGTATCGCCGTACTCAGGAGAAGTTGGGGAATGTGTTTTGGGGTGTCATTTTACATATACCCATGCTGGGTGAGAGAAATATCTTGGTCAAATGCCAACTTTGTATAAAAAAATGGGAAAAGTTATCTTTTGCCAAGATATTTCTCTCACCCAGCATGGGTATATGTAAAATGACACCCCAAAACACATTCCCCAACTTCTCCTGAGTACGGCGATACCCGATGTGTGACACTTTTTTTATGCCAAGGTGAGCAAAGGGGCACATATTCCAAAGTGCACCTTTCGGATTTCACCGGTCATTTTTTACAGATTTTGATTGCAAAGTACTTCTCACACATATGGGCCCCTAAATTACCAGGGCAGTATAACTACCCCACAAGTGACCCCATTTTGGAAAGAAGACACCCCAAGGTATTCTGTGAGGGGCATGGTGAGTTCCTAGAATTTTTTATTTTTTGTCGCAAGTTAGTGGAATATGAGACTTTGTAAGAAAAAAAAATAAAAAATCATCATCATTTTCCGCTAACTTGTGACAAAAAATAAAAAGTTCTATGAACTCACTATGCCCATCAGCGAATACCTTAGGGTGTCTAATTTCCGAAATGGGGTCATTTGTGGGGTTTTTCTACTGTTTGGGCATTGTAGAACCTCAGGAATCATGACAGGTGCTCAGAAAATCAGAGCTGTTTCAAAAAGCGGAAATTCACATTTTTGTACCATAGTTTGTAAACGCTATAACTTTTACCCAAACCATTTTTTTTTTTTTGCCCAAACATTTTTTTTTCATCAAATACATGTAGAACAATAAATTTGGCGAAAAATTTATATATGGATGTCGTTTTTTTTGCAAAATTTTACAGCTGAAAGTGAAAAATGACATTTTTTTGCAAAAAATCGTTACATTTTGATTAATAACAAAAAAAGTAAAAATGTCAGCAGCAATAAAATACCACCAAATGAAAGCTCCATTAGTGAGAAGAAAAGGAGGTAAAATTCATTTGGGTGGTAAGTTGCATGACCGAGCGATAAACGGTGAAAGGAGTGTAGTGCCGAAGTGTAAAAAGTGCTCTGGTCATGAAGGGGGTTTCAGCTAGCGGGGCTGAAGTGGTTAGAGGCATTTTAAGAAATGTTATTTCCTGTCACCTATGCAGAGCAGGGGTTTATTCACGTTTAAAATTTTATAATGTCAACCCAAGAATGTAACAGAAAAATTACAGAAATTAATTAACCTGTCTACTTGGTAGAGCAGGGGTCTATGACAGAAAAAAATTGATTATTGTCACCCGAAAATGTAATAGAATAATTATTAATTATTGAAATTTATTAAGTTGTCAACTAGGTAGAGGAGGGGTATATTACACCCAAAAATTGGTGAATTTGACCTTAAAATGTAACTAACAATTTTTTTTTTTTTACCGGTCGAAAAGGTATAGCAGTGGTACTATACACCCCAAAATTGGTTAATTTCACCCGAAAATGTAAATGACAATTTTTATTTTTTTCTTACCGGCCTACTAAGTATAGCAGTGGTACTATACACCCAAAAATTGGTTAATTTCACCTGAAAATGTAAATGACAATTTATTTATTTTTTACTGGCCTACTAGGTATAGCAGTGGTACTATACACCCAAAAATTGGTGAATTTCACCCGAAAATGTTAATGACAATTTTATTTTTTTATTTTAACTGGCCTACTAGGTATAGCAGTGGTACTATACACCCAAAAATTGGTGAATTTCACCCAAAAATGTTAATGACAATATTTTATATATATTTTTTTTTTAACCGGCCTACTAGGTATAGCAGAGGAGGGTAAATTCAAGCTTTATATACTGCTGTCATATTCTGTTATTAAAAACAAAAACACTCTTTTTGGGCAAAGTACTTAATAGTGCAGCCTTTGCTGCATCTGTTATTGTTAAAACAAGCTTGAAATACTTCAATAATTTTCTGGGTTTTAAAAAACACCCATTTTTTGCAATACTCTCCATCTGGGGCATAAGTCAGTGTGCAATTTAAGCTAGAAATACAAGGGGGGGGGTGGCTTGGCGTGCAATGGAGCACACGCATGTCCTTGTAGCTCAGTCTACAGAGGTCTCTCAAGCGACTCACAGGATCAGTAAAAGCTGCCCTAATACTCCCAAACCACTCTACGAAACAGCAAAAGAAGAGGGGACATGAATAAAGTGCCTAGGGGCAAGAAAAGAGCCGACACGCTGGTAAAACATACTCATTTCTTCAGCTCTGCACACATCCAAGATGGCGCCAGCTCACAGTCAGGCAGGCATGGCGGCAGCGTTCTCCCATCATCTGCCTCCCTGGATCTTCACACTAGGATGTCTCCTGACCGCGCCTCGGACAACTCACCAGGCAAGTCTCCTAAGCACCCTAAGGGTCATTCTCCCTCATCCTCTCCCTCACAAGAGAGCCCTATAGGAGCAGAAATAGGCCCACAAGCAGGGCCGCCTATAACCTAAAAAACTATTTGAATTTACATCAACCTAGTTTGTCTGACATTAACAACTTCCTTTTCAAAATATCTCTCCCTTTAATATCACCTAATCAATTGGATACTCTAAACACTCCAAATTCATTACACGTTTTAAGTACAATTTCCTCAGTAAATATCAATAAATCCCCAGGCCCAGACAGACTTATTAATGAATATTTAAAAACATTCTTCCACATACTAGCCCCCCATCTTTTGGCATGCTTCCAAAATACTATGAAAGGAAACAGACTACCCCCGGAAATGCTTCAAGTAATCATCATTACCCTACCCAAACTAGTGGGAAAAAAACAGACACCCCAGCAAATTTCAGACCCATTTTACTCTTAAACACTGATCTTAAGATATTTTAAAAGATTCCCGCCAACCGACTAGCAGATATTTTACCATCCTTAATTGGGAACGATCAGGTTGGTTTTGTCAAAGGCCATCAAACATCAGACGGGACTAGACGATTATTGGATCTAATTGGAATAGCCCACTCCCATTGAACGCCTTCTCTGCTCCTGTCCTTGGATGTGGAGAAGGCGTTCGATAGAGTTCATTGGGGTTTTCTTGAAGCGGTTATGAGATTCAGATTCTCCGGCTCCTTTCTTACTGGCTTACTGGGTCTATACTCCACTCCCCATGCCTTTGTAAATTCCTCTGGTTTTAAATCCAGCCCCTTTGCTATCACTAACGGCACTAGGCAGGGATACCCCCTCTCTCCTTTAATATTCGCCTTAATAATGGAATCATTAGCCCAACATGTTAGATCCTCCCCATTTATTAAAGGGATTCCTACTGTATCCTTAGAAACTACCTACAACATATTAGCAAACTTCTCTAAGGCTTCTTACTACAAAATTAACACAACTAAATCCCAAATACTGAACCAAGGAGTTCACCCAAGGTTAGTCAATTCCCTCAAACAAAAATTCCAATATAAATCAGTAGAGCACTCACTTCCTTACTTAGGAATCAAACTTACTGCCTCCCCCTCCAATGTATTTGACACCAATTATACCCCATTATATCAGGATATCAAAAATAACATAGGCAAACTTAAAATACATGGGATCTCATTGTTGAGTAGAATTGCAGTAATTAAAATGAATATACTGCCCAAGATCCTTTACCAATTTAGAAACATTCCTACCATGATACCCATTACTTACCTCAAAAAACTACAAAAGACCATCTTACATTTTATATGGGGTGGAAAGAGGCATAGGGTAAGCTCTGATATCCTTTTTCTCCCCAGAAATGAAGGAGGTCTAAGCTGTCCCTCTCTCATCCAATGCTAGCGAGGCACAATATTACAGCAATTGAAAAGTCTCTGGCATGAAGACACAACCAAAGCCTGGATGCAAACAGAAAAACACTTCACTGGTAGACATTCACTAAAAAACCTCCTCATATCCAAATATTTACTAAAAGCTCAACCTACTGTTGCAGAAATATTAATAGTAGAAATCCGCTCTCATCAGATTTTGTGTAAGGACAGACAAATGTCTCAACCGCAGTCAGACAAAGGTGTTTTCATGTTGAGTTCTGCTGAGCAACTGCCCTGCTCCTGCCCAGTCTGTACACCTTTATTGTTTACTCACAAAATGTGTAACAATAGAAAAGGGGCTGGCCCATCACCCGACCACTTACTTTATGTAACAAGGATGCAGGAAGTGATTACATACAGGAAGTGATGATATAGGAAGACAAGACACCATCATTTAGAATAACATAGCCAGCTAACATACACATATCCTATAACCACTGGAGTTAACTTTATCCAGCCTTGCTCAGTGATCAATGCCAGTTAAAGTTACTATGATCGTCATGCATGTTTATTTACAGGACAATTCAGGACAACGTCATTATCTCCAGCGGCTGATAGGGCGTACTAGAGACAACAAACTCACGCTCCTTTCATATATTGTTCTCTTAACAAATGCATCCACGCCAAGCCAATAAATCTGCATCTTGCGCGGGGCATCTTGCGCGGGGCACCTAGCCGGCGTCCATACATCAGCCAACAAAACACTGCTCTGCTGAACACATCAGTCTCTCCTGGTCCACAGCCCAGTGTTTAGCACATGGACCATTCGCTGACAGAGACCTCTATGTGCCCAGCAGCTGTGACAGGACACACACAGAAAGATATCCACTCCAGTGGTTTACCCTGACACTGCGAGACATGGTGACAATGCACAATATATTAGAAACACATCCTAATAAAATTTTCACAACACTACCTATACTCTCTCTCTACTATGAAAGCTATAATAAGGGTATGGGATTCAGTTGCAATTAAACACCAGCTTTTTACCACACACCCCAGACAACTACCAACCTCAGTCTTGGAGGCATCTGTCCCTGACCTAGATCTGTCTGTTTGGAAAGAGAAAGGTATTTGCACTATTGGGGACTTATTCTCTAATGATATACTCAAATCCTTCTCACAAATATCAGAACCTTATAACCTTTCTCCCAAGGACTTCTATAAATATCTCCAAATTAGACATGTTCTAAGAAATTTATTATGACGGAAACTAGACTCCCATGGCGAGACAGAGATCTCTCCATTTACTAATTGGCTTACACAGATCTCCCCAACTGTCAAGGGGATATCCAGGTTGTATAGGATTCTTACATCTCCAGCAAAAGACCCACTGGAAAATGTTAAATCACAATGGTTAGCAGATTTATCTGTTTCCATTTCTAATGAACAATGGTCTCATTCATTTGAGATTTTGTCATACACTTCTAAATGTATTAATCACCTAGAGACATCTAGGAAAATCTTCTACAGATGGTATTATTATCCCACCAAATTACATAGGTTATTCCCAGATGCGTTGCCCATTTGTTGGAGATGTGGGAATTCTGATGGTACATTTCTACATTGTTTATGGGACTGTCCTCCAGCACAACTACTATGGTCCCAGGTCTTCCACACCATTTCTAAGATATGTGGGGCCTCAATACCACCATCCACGTTAACAGCTCTCCTCTTTGTAAATCTCAATGTTTATCCTATTGCCTGCAAAACATTAATATGCCACTTTTGCATAGTCACCAACCAATTGATTGCACTCCACTGGAAATCCAGCTCTCAAACCCTCCATTTCTGAGATCATCAAAGGGGTACAAGATAACTGCTAGTATGAAGGCGTTGCTGCATCCGCCTTTTTTAGGAAGGATACATTTTACAGGCAATGGGAATCCTGGTTAGAAAGGCCTTTTCACCGACCGTCAAATCCATCCAATCTATTAGTGCTATGATGCTTCATACACTACAATCACCTTCCCTCTGTGTAATTAGTCTAGTTATAGCTTAGGTGATTTTACCCTTGTTCCCGGATAACGGGATAACAAGGATATGGACCCATATATATTATAAAATAAACTATATTAACAGAATACAATGCAACATGAATCCACACATTATAACTAACACTTTGTGACTTATATTAGGTGACTTACAACTTCTGCTATGCACTCTTTATCTTACGTCACCCTACAGTCAACATTTGACGATACGTACCCATTATGTACTAATGTGCCTTTGTAACACTGCACTGTTCCACTGTATTACTGTATTATTGTACTACACTTGTATTTTACTTATAGATGCTTGTTGCTCTACTACCATTACTTTTATTTAATCTGTGTTTTTACGCAAAATCACCGCCACCCTTCCATATTCACTCCATCTCTTGTCCCCCCTCCTCCAATTTACATTGTATATTGTACACTTTGTTACATATTGTATATTTCAATGATCAATGTAATTGTTATTACCTTATTTTGAAATACCAAATAAAACTCTGTTTCAAAATTAAATAAATACAGTTTTATTTTTCTGGGTTTTAAAAAACACCCTTTTTGGGCAAAATACTAAATTTTACAGCCCTTGCTGCATCTGTACGTGTGAAATTCAAGCGTTATTTACTGCTGTCATATTCTGTTATTAAAAAAAACAAACACCCTTTTTGGGCAAAGTACTTAATATTGCAGCCTTTGCTGCATCTGTTATTGTTAAAACAAGCTTGAAATACTTCAAAAATGTTCTGGGTTTTAAAAAACACCCATTTTTTGCAATACACTCCATCTGGGGCCTCTGCCGCATTAGTCAGTGTACAATTTAAGCTAGAAATACAGCTATAATTTTCTGGGTTTTAAAAAAACACCCTTTTTGGGCAAAAAACTCAATTTTACAGCCCTTGTTGCATATGTACGTGTGAAATTCAAGCGTTTTATACTGCTGTCATATTCTGTTAGTAAAAAAAACACCCATTTTGGGCAAAATACTTAATTTTCGTCTTTTCTGCCACTGTCAGTGTGAAATTCAAGCGTTATATACTGCTGTCATATTCTGTTATTAAAAAACACCCTTTTTGTGCAAAGTACTTAATATTGCAGCTAGGGTTGAGCTGTAAAGTTCATGTTCGTACCAAACTTTAGAATTTCTGGACCCTGGACCCGAACCCGAACATTTCGGAAAAAGTTTGGGTTCGGTGTTCAGCGATTTCTTAGCACTTTTTGAAAGGATGCAGAGCAGCCAATAAACAAGCGTTTAACTGTGTGACCTTAGAAGCAATCACATTCATGCCTAATAATGGCATGGCTGTGATTATCTGTAAAGAATAAATCAAGGCAACTGGACTTACTGTAGATTTCTTGAAAACGTTTCACTCGTTCTTCCAACGAGTTTTCTCAATTCTGAGTGACTGTACAAGAATTCTATGGGAATAAATATGTAACTGAATCAACATCTGGTAATTAAACATTTTGCTATTAAACAAACACCCATTTTGGGCAAAATACTTAATATTACAGCCCCTGCTGCATCTGTGATTGTTAAAAACAAATTTAACCCTCCTCTTATGTTAGCTTTCTGTTACTATCCATGATGTTAACGGGTCGGTTTTGACCCGTGTCTTAAATCAGCCATAAAATACCCTCTGAACAATTACTTATCATCCAATTTGTTTCTTACCTCTCGGTTACCTTGTTAGGCTTCTTTATCCTTGAAAAGATTGGTTTTAATATTTTTGGTGTGACCCTTAGACCTTTCTTTTGATAGCATACCTCCCATGCTGCATATTGGAGATGATTACTCTGCAAGTCAGCAACTCTGAAATGTATTGGTCCTATGTTTCTTTACTTTATTTAGAGAAGCAGACAAGCAGTCAAAGAGATAGGCCGCTCCCTAACTACAGCTCACAGGGTTGAGAGGGGATTGGCTGTCAGTGTTACTAAGCAGAGAGAGTGTTTATGATTTCAGTTTTGGCACTTATTAGTGTCCTATAATCCTATATTATAACTGGGTCAGAATTGACCCTAACACCATAAACGTCTTAATTTTAACCACAGTATTTTATAATTTAGTGAAAAGTATTCTTTTTCTATTACATTGTTTAAATAGAGGTTCCTGACAAAGTAAAAAAATCTTGATGCAATAAACAAATTTATGTGATACTTATAGACATTCAAAACCTGAAAACGGGTCGGTTCTGACCCTAACATAAGAGGAGGGTTAAAATACTTCAATCATTTTCTGGCTTTAAAAAAAAACAACTATTTTTGGTAATAACCTTCATCTTGGGCCTCTGCCGCATTAGTCAGTGTGCAATTTAACTAGAAATGCAGCTATAATTTTCTTTTTTTTTTTTTAAAAACTCCCTTTTGGGCTAAATACACAATTTTACAGCCCTTGCTGCATCTGCAAGTGTGAAATTCAAGCGTTATATACAGCTGTCAAATTCTGTTAGTAAAAAAACACCCTTTTTGGGCAAAATAATAATATTGCAGCCCTTGCTGCATCTGTGATTGTTAAAAACAAGCTTAAAATACTTAAATAATTACCTGGCTTTGAAAAAAGACCCATTTTTGGGAATAACCTTTATTTTGGGCCTCTGCCGCATTAGTCAGTGTGCAATTTAAGCTAGAAATACAGCTATAATTTTTTGTGTTAAAAAAAGCCCTTTTTGGGCAAAATACACAATTTCACAGACCTTGCTGCATCTGCACGCGTGAAATTCAAGAGGTATATACAGCTGTCATATTCTGCTATTAAACAAACACCCATTTTGGGCAAAAAACATAATTTTTCAGCCTTTGCTGCATATGTCATTATGAGATCCACCCTGTAGATACTGTGGTTCTATTCTGCTATTAATAAAACACCCATTTTGGGCAAAAATCTTTAATTGCAGCCTAGTTTGCATCTGTACGTGTGATACACCATTTACATACTGTGATTCTATTCTGCAATGAATAAAACACCCATTTGGGTAAAAATCTTTAATTGCTGCCTAGTCTGCATCTGTACGTGTGAGATACACCCTTTAGATACTGTTGTTCTAATCTGCTAATAAAAAAACACCCATTTTGGGCAAAATACTTAATTTTGCGGCCTTTGCTGCATCTGTCATTGAGAGATACACCCTTTACATACAGCTGTGCTATTCTGGTATTAAATAAACACCCATTTGGGGCAAAAATCTTAATTTGTGGCCTTGTCTGCATCTGTACGTGTGAGATGCACGCTTTAGATGCTGCTGTGCTATTCTGGCATTTAAAAAAAGCCTATTTAGGGCAAAAATCGTAATTTTGCAGCCTTTTCTGCATATGTTATTGTGAGATATACGCATTAGATATTGTTGTTCTATTCTGTTATAAAAAAAACAACCATTTTGGGCAAGATGAGAACGTCAAACAAGGGATGTGGCCCCAGTCGTGGTGCTGCTGGTGGAGCTCCTGTTGCAGAGAGAGGACGTGGTCGATCTGTGCCAGCTACATGCACAAGTGAAACCCCTTCCTCATTTACGAGTAGGCAACAGAACCTTCAGCGTTATTTGGTCGGGCCTAATGCGGCTCTACGAATGGTGAAGCCAGAACAAGTACAGGCGATAGTAGATTGGGTTGCTGACAGTTCCACAAGTTCCTTCACATTTTAGGCAAAAATATTAAATTGCGGCCTAGTCTGCATCTGTATGTGTGAGATACACCATTTAGATACTGTTGTCCTATTCTGCTATTATAAAAACACCCATTTTGGGAAAAATATTAAATTGCGGGCTAGTCTACATCTGTATGTGTAAGATACACCAGTTAGATACTGTTGTTCTATTCTGCTATTAAAAAAACACCCATTTAGGGCAGGATCGTAAATTTGAGAAATATGAGCAGAGCGTCAAATAAGGGACGTGGCCCCGGTCGTTGTGCTGCTGGTGGAGCTCCTGTTGTAGGGAGAGGACGTGGCCGATCTGTGCCAGCTACACACACAAATGAAACAGTTTCCTCAGGTGTGAGTAGGTGACAGATCTGCTGGTCGGGCCTAATGCGGCTCTACGAATGGTGAGGCCAGAACAAGAACAGCCGATAGTAGATTGGGTTGCTGACAGTGCCTCCAGTTCCTTCACATTGTCTCCCACCTAGTCTCCTGCTGAAAGTTCAGAGTTGGCACCTGCAGCCAAAGTCCATCTGTCTTTCACCTCACCCCCTTGCAAATCAGCCAAGCAGTCTGAGCCCCAAGTCATGCAGCAGTCTCTTCTGCTTTTTGATGACTCTGTGAGCAGGGTTTCCCAGGGCCATCCACCTAGCCCTGCCCCAGAAGTGGTAAAGATTGAGTGCACTGATGCCCAACCACTTATGTTTCAAGATGAGTACATGGGAGGACCATCGCAGCACGTCTCGGTTGATGATGTAACACAGGTGCCAACTGCTGGGGCTTTTGAAAGTGTGCAGACTGACAAGGAGGGCAGGGGTGAAGACTGGGTGGAAAATGATGTGGAGGACGATGAGGTACTCGACCCGACATGGAATCAAGGCGATGTGAGTGAACTGTGTAGTTCGGAGGAAGAGGCGGTGGTCGCACAGAGCCACCTGCACAGCAGAAGAGGGAGCAGGGTGCAAAAGCAGAGCGGCCATCCCCTAGACAGTACAACTGCTACTGCCCACCGCAGCAAGGGCATGGCAGTTCTTCAGACAATGTGCTGACGACAAGACACAAGTGGTTTTCACGCTGTACAATTAAAGCCTGAAGCGAGGCATAAACATTCTCAACCTGAGCAGAACCTGCATGACCAGGAATCTAAGTGCAAAGTGCGAGCTGCAGTGGGGTAGACACCTCAAAAACCAAGAAAGACCATCAAAGTGGAAGATGACAAACTGATTTGTCAAACATACTAGAAAGAGATAGCTAGAAATAGCTATATTCTCTATACAAGCTGCCATCTTCCAAGATGGCGGCTGAATATCCCTAAGGGACAATTTAGGAGGCTACGGCGCAATTGCATGAAGGAAGAGGATTTTATTAAAGAAGCTCTGTCCAGGAAGGAACAATTCTTGACAAAAAAATACCCCTTAAAACAGGTCGAGAAATCCTTAGTGGAAGTGAAAAACATGGATAGAAAAATGTTCTTTGAGGAAAAAATAGGGACTAGAACAGAAATTGACCCTAAAATAGGGGATCTAATTAGGATTGTTTTACCCTATAGTGCACAGTATAGGAAGATTGAAGCCATCATTCAAAATCATTGGCACTATATCACAAATGATAAATTCATAGGACCATATTTAACTAATGGCCCACAAATAGTGTATACAAAAGCACCCAATTTGGCCCTTAAAATTGCACCGACTGTAAAAAATAAAAAAAGAATACCCCAAAAAATGATTTCAATCTAAAGGGATTCTACAGGTGCAATACTTGCAGCAATTGCAAAAATACCAAATTTCCGAAAAAAACAAGTATAGTCTCCTCCACATCCAATACATTCTCACATGAAATTGACACATTCCTATCATGCAATACATCAAATGTCCTGTACCTAATTGAGTGCCCCTGCAAAAAACAATATATAGGGCGAACAAAAAGGCTACTAAAGGTCAGGATTGCAGAACATATGACCAAGATCAGAACAGGATATGAGAAGCACTCATTGTCAAAGCATTTTAAACATCACCATAATCAAGACCCCTCCCAATTAAGGTTTATGGCATTTGAAAAAATAGATATACATTGTAGGGGAGGTGACCACATCTCCAATATGTCTAGGCAGGAAGCAAGGCGTATATACAACTTCAACACCTTGTTACCTGAAGGCCTTAACACAGATTTTGAAATATTCGGTTTCCTGTAAATGGGAGGAAACATCAAGGGGTGGGTGCCCCCTGCTGATGAGACATCAGAGTTTTAGCTGTATCATCAGCACCCCGATCTCTCCTCCACTAGGGGCCCCCACCTCCATACATCACTATCATCATAATTATAATTACACATTCAGATTAATTTTAGTTAAATTATTATCTTAATTAGATTTTAGGATTGTACACAGAAGAGAGTCTTAAAGAGTATATGCGAAAATCATACGATTTTTATAATCTTATGGGAATTTTTTTAATAATCGCATAATAATCGCATGAAAATCTTATCGATTTTTAATAATCGTACGAAAATCATATCGAAATTTATCGTTATGAGAATATGTATTGTATTTGAATAAGGTCTGCTATGTATATGTGCTAATACACAAAATGAATAAGAAGTATATTCAGAATATTGATCCATAGGCCAATTAGGGAGAAAGTTTATTGAAAATTTCTGAAAATCTCAGCTTAAGAATATAATGAAGGATCCGAAAATTTCTTCAATCCAAACCAGATTTTGCAAAGATTCCTAATTAGACAAAAGAGGTGTAACCCATCAGGGTATATAAGGAAGCAATGGAGGATCTCATAACCAGCTACTAAAGGAAGAGATCCAAGACCTTGAAACGCGTATAGCGGATGAGATCCTTATATTGAAAAGACACCTCATCACACTGGAAATATCAGCTGATCAACACGTAAAGTTACGGATAAAATTGCATAGACGGGAGTTGACACCACCCCCGATTTCCTACAGGAACTCTAAACCAATCAACAAACAAGGGTCCCTCTGACGTCCTGATCACGTGGAAAGCTGGTAAGACGCAGGACGCCAGCAACACGTGGGACACACAGCTGAAAGCTGCGAGGAGGCTGTCAACCACCGTAGCGGTATCGTGGAAACAGAGTATCGGAGGATATTCCACATTGTAATAAAGAAGTCGGGTGAGTGCACTGACCTGTGGTGGGACGCCGCCACAGGCAGAGACAAGCAATCCGGACTTCAAAAAAGTGAGTACAAACCCAATACCTATACTCACTGATACACTTTATGAGACTGTGGACCGTACTACCTAACAGTGAGCTACACGTTTGAGACTCAGCGCTTATGTCAACACATGTGAATTTTATGGATCAGTTTTAGAGGATTTTATTATATATGACTATATATCTGAAATCATTACCTACAAGCAGACCGCATTTTTTTAGGAATGGTGTATTGTTATGAAGTATTTTATTCTAATGACTGTTGAATAAATGTGTTGTAATTATAATGCGATATACCTGATGTGTAGCGCCAGTTATTGAGTGCCCACTATATCCTATACCCATTTCTCTATTAAATTTGGGCCTAAAACTACTAGCTAAACTACTAGCTAACCACCTAGCCCCTATCCTTCCCCAACTTATTCACAGAGACCAAACAGGCTTTATTAAGGGAAGGGAGGGAAAAGATAACACAACAAGGGTACTAAACGTCCTGCTACATGCCTCAAAATTCCATTAGTCATGGTCAGCACCGATGCCGAAAAAGCATTTGATCGAGTACATTGGAATTTCATGTACAGCACCATGGAACAATTTGGTATTCCCCTTGCCTTTATACGCTCTGTCCAAGCCATGTACACTAGTGCCTCGGCGTCAGTGCTGATCAATGACACCATCTCCCATCCTTTTCCCATAAGTAATGGGACTAGACAGGGGTGCCCCCTATCTCCCTTGATCTTTGTCCTGATAATAGAACTCCTTCTCATCCTCATACGTTCAGAGAACGCTATCAAAGGCCTCAAACTAGGTGATCAGGAACATAAAATTGCAGTTTTTGCTGATGACCTCCTGATAATGTCCTCCAACCCTGAAACCTCTCTTCAACTCATATACTCCATTCTAGAGAAATTCTGCTTCCTTTCCAACTTTAAAATAAACATGAAAAAATCCCACATCCTTAGTATAGGGCTCAATCATAGACACAGATCCAATCTAATCCTTCCCCTCCCCCCCTTTAACTGGGACTCTCCCTATATAACATACTTAGGAGTTAAGATCCACTCTGATATAACATCACTATATAAACTAAACTATGTCCCTCTATTAAGTTCAATCAAGTGTCAAATAGAAGCCTTGAACCCTCCCTTACTTTCTTGGTTTGGACGTAAAAATATGGTCATGTCTGTCATCCTGCCTAGATTAAATTACCTCCTTCAGGTTCTCCCCATACCTATACCCAACTCCTTTTTTCAATCCCTGGAGAAATGCTTTCGCTCCTTCATATGGAACGGCAAAAAAGCAAGAATTAATATCAGCACCTTACAGAGACCTAGAACTGAGGGAGGCATTGGCCTTCCTAACCCCCTATTATATAACAAGGCTATACTTCTTTCCAGAGTCTTGGACTGGTTCAGGAAACCTGACCATAAGTCTTGGGTTGGTATGGAAACCCCTACCTACCTCATGACCCTATTAGTAGATCCCCACCATAGTATACTTTTAGTCTTTAAACATAATCTCTTGGCGTCAGCTACCCTTGAGGCTTGGAGATGGTTCCAAAACTCGAATTGGGGTTTCCCGTCTCCCTCTCCCCTTGCCCAAATCAGAGATGTGGTTGGCCTAGCCCCTTTAGAGCTTAAACAAAGTGTACCCAAAAGCCTACGCTCCTCAGAAGTTCCTATGCTCACCATATTGTTAAAGAGGGAGAGGGGACTACTAGACCGAGAAATCCTCATCTCATTCCTACCTGAGATCAAATCTCACCCCCATATGCTCTCTTTCCTGGTTGCATATATAAACAAACATATTCCTCTGAGCTATGCTGTCTTTTCTTGTGAAATTCCCAATAAGTTTGATGTGTCAAACTCTGACTCATGACCCTCTTCCTATTGAAAAAACAAAAGTTGGATTCAAAATGGCCACGATGGTCACCACCCATCTTGAACCCCTCACATATACTAATGTGCCACAAACAGGAAGTTAATATCACCAACCATTCCCATTTTATTAAGGTGTATACATATAAATGGCCCACCCTGTATATTGGGAGCTCACTCCTATTTCAATGAATAGATACATATGTAACTGATTTAAAATTTTCAATAAAGCTTTTAACCCCCCCCCCCCCCCCAAAAAAAAATAAATAAAAAAAAGATCCTGCACTGCAGGGTGGCTACTGGGTTCTAGCAATTCATTATTAGTAGATGCCTTGGAACATCTCATGGAGCATTTCCTATAAGTCCAGAAAGATGCTTGCACTTGAGAAAGGTATTTAAAAAATAAGGATTGATTTCACACTTTACATTATGCTATCTAGTTAAGATGTTGTCATTGTAATTCATTCTAAATACAACAATTTTAAATCCTGTATATGAATTTTCACTGCAATAAAGATGTAAAATTAGCTAATTCTACAGTCAAACAATTTAAAAGTTTGGACTATTTTTAACCAAATAATTGAATTATAGTCAATGGCAATTGTTGTCATTCATATGACACAGTCTGCTAAGCGTGTTAATGAGTAAAATCAAACAGCTGCTTACAAACAACAGATGTGCTAGTAATAATCAAATAAACAGTCAAAGAAAGAGTTTCCACATGAGATTCAAAAAAATTATACTGCAAAGAATATTCAAAATGTTACTTAAATGGTCTGCCATCCAGGGACATAAGTTATTAAGCAAACTTTTATAATATATTTCAGCTACATAATTATTAAAGATGAGTAGAGTTGAGCAGACACCTGGATGTTCGGGTTCGACAGGTTCGGCTGAACTTCACAAAAAAGTTTGAGTTCGGGACCCGAACTTGACCCCGAACCCAAACCCCATTGAAGTCAATGGGGACCCGAACTTTTGAGCACTAAAATGGCTGTAAAAATGACATGGAAAGTGCTAGAGATCTGCAAATGGCATCATAATGTGGTTAAGAGCATAGCAAGTGCTGTGCAAAATAATGTGGATAGGGAAATGAATTTAAATAAAATAAAATACGTAAAAATAAAAAACAATAATCTTGATCTAGGAGGACGAGGTCCATATGGAGTAGGAGGTTGAGGAGGTGGTGGATGTGGAAGCGGCGATAGAGGAGGAGGAGGTAGACTGCACTGCTTTTTGGTTTTAAATTTATTTATATTTTTTTAACCACTTGCTGTCACGGTAACGCCGATAGGCGCCCGGACGGCATCGCTCTCGGGTTTCAGTGACACCTATTGGCGTCATCTCGTGAGACCTGAGATTTCCTGTGAACGCGCGCTCACAGGAGCGCACGTTCACAGGATTGCGCAGTATACAAGTTTAACTACAGTCTGCCAGGGCTGATCATTGGCTGGCAGGCTGTAGATTTTTAAAAGAACCAATTAAATAGGTATATCAGATGCTATTTTGTAAATAGCGTCTGATATACCTGCTACCTGCTCCTCTGGTGGTCCCTTTTGCTTGGATCGACCACCAGAGGACACAGGCAGCTCTGTAAGTAGCACCAAGCACCACACACACATTACACCCCCCGTCACTTATTAACCCCTTATTAACCCCTAATCACCCCATATAGACTCCCTGATCACCCCCCTGTCATTGATCACTCCCCTGTAAGGGTCTCTTATCACCGCCAGTTAGTTAGCTACTTGTTAGGTAGTTAGCGCCCAGCCCACCACACCGCAGTCACTGATTAGTCGCTGATTGGCGTAATTGCTGTCGCTAATCAGCACTAGTACTATATAGTATCTGTAAGTGATCAAGACTGATCGGAATCAGATCTATATCAGTACATTAGGGTCCCCTTAGGCTCTACAAAAAACGCAGTGTTCACCCGATCAGACCTGATCTTGTGCCAACACTTGCGTTCAGTCCGCCCCACCGCAATGATAGAATTTTTTTTTTTCTGATCACTGCAACACTGTAAAATCGCTGCAGCGCTATAAAGTTCACTTTTGAGGGGCATGGCGAGTTCATAGATTTTTTTTTTGGGCACAAGTTAGCGGAAATAGATATTTTTTTGTTTTTTTCTTACAAAGTCTCATATTCCACTAACTTGTGACAAAAAATAAAATCTTGCATGAACTCACCATACCCCTCATGAAATACAAATGCATAAAAATGCCCTGTGAAATCCTAAAGGTACTCATTGGAATTTGGGCCCCTTTGTGCTCCTAGGCTGCAAAAAAGTGTCACACATGTGGTATCGCCGTACTCAGAAGAAGTAGGGCAATGTGTTTTGGGGTGTATTTTTACATATACCCATACTGTGTGTGAGAAATATTTCTGTAAATGACATCTTTTTTAAAAATTTTATACAAAGTTGTAAATTTACTGAGATATTTCTCTCACCCAGCATGGGTATATGTAAAAATACACCCCAAAACACATTGCCCTACTTCTTCTGAGTACGGCAATACCACATTTGTGCCAATTTTTTGCAGCCTAGGTGCGTAAAGGGTCCGAAAGTCCAACGAGTAACTTTAGGCTTTACAGGGTTGCTCACAATTTAGCCCCGCCCAAAATGCCAGAACAGTAAACACACCCCACAAATGACCCCATTTTGGAAAGTAGACACCCAAGGTATTCACTGAGGGGCATAGTGAGTCCGTGGGAGATTTTATTTTGCCAAAAGTTATCAGAAATTGAAACTTTATTATTATTTTTTTTCCTCAGAAAGTGTCATTTTCCGCTAACTTGAGAAAAAAATTAAATCATACATGAACTCACCATGCCCCTCCGCGAATACTTTTGGGTGTCTTCTTTCTAAAATGGGGTCATTTGGGGGGTATTTATACTATCCTGGCATTCTAGCACCTCAAGAAACATGACAGGTGCTCAGAAAGTCAGAGCTGCTTCAAAATGCGGAAATTCACATTTTTGTACCATAGTTTGTAAACGCTATAACTTTTGTGCAAACCAATAAATATACACTTATTGGATTTTTTTATCAAAGACATGTAGCACAATAAATTCTGACACAAACTTGTATAGAAATGTAGTTATATGTGAACAATTTTACCAGAAAAAGTTAAAAATACACTTTTTTTGGAGAAAATTTCTGTCTTTTTTGATTAATTTCAGAAAAACTAAAAATCTCAGCAGCAATCAAATACCACCAAAATAAATCTGTATTTGTGAGAAGAAAAGGAGGTAAAATTTATTTGGGTGCCAAGTTGCATGACCGAGCAATAAACCGTTAAAATTGTGAAGTGCCGATTTGTAAAAAAAGGGCCTGGTCACTAGGGGGGTATAAACCTGTGGTCCTTAAGTGGTTAAATTAGGGTACACCCCAAAACATTGGGAAATTTAACCTGTGATAACCCCCTCCAGTCGTGCTAAACACACATTCAGACAATACACTGGCTGCAGGGCAGGCCAGCACCTCCAAGGGGTAAAGGGCAAGCTCAAGCCATGTGCCCAATTTGGAGACCCAGAAGTAGAAGGGGGCAGACTCCTGCTAGTCAGTTTGTGTAGGCGTGTGCACACTTACTGCCGCACCATGTCGCACGTCCCCGTGATGTTCACAATCCAATTTAATATCTGCTCTATCAACTTTCGATGTTCTTTTATGCGCCTACCATGGTGATCACGGGTGGTGTGGAATCAGGGTTACAGGCCTGAGAGGGAGCCTGACAAAAGGATACCACATGCAAGGGAGGTGAATGGATGAAATTAAATGTAATTGAGCGGAAATGTGGGACAAAGTATTGAAGCATAAGCTTCCAAGTTAAGGAGGGGGCACGCGGCAATTACCCACTCCCGACTCGGGGAGGTAGTGATGATAAATAACAATGCAGGACTCTTAAGATGCCCTGTTATTGGAATGATTAATAAAAAATTATAGGGAATGTCACTGGGGTATTTTGGATTTGGAGACGTTAGCCAGAAGAGGCCCTGCTGCCGCTTTGTTGACTCTAGATAGCTTCTGCCTGATTGCATGTCTCTGTGACGTCCACGATCCATTTGGATATTTTCTCTATTAACTTTTGATGTTCTTTTCTGAGCCTACCATGTTGATCATGGTTATCGGCGAATCAGGGTTCCACACCGGAGAGGGAGTGTGAGAAAGGCATACCACATCCAAGGGAGGTCAATGGCTGCAATGGGATGAAGCGGAAATGTGGGAAAAGTTATTGAGGCGAAAATGTGTGACAAATTACTGAAGCGCAAATGTGAGAAAAGTTATTGAAGCGCAAATGTGGGACAACTTGTTAAAGTTTAAGCATTGAATGAAAGGAGGTGGCGCGCATCAATTAAAGAAGAATTTCTGAAATTTTATTCCCTGTCAGCTATGCAGAGCAGAAGTATATTCACGTCCAAAATTGTAAAACGTCAACCCAAGAATGTAACAGAAAAATTACAGAAATTTATTAACCTGTCTACTTGGTAGAGCAGGGGTCTATGACAGAATTTTTTTTTTATTGTCACCCGAAAATGTAATAAAAAATGTATTGAAATTTATTAAGCCGTCAACTAGGTAGAGGATAGGTATATTACACCCAAAAATTTGTGAATTTCACCCGAAAATGTAACAGACAAACTTTTATCTTTTTTTTTAACCTGTCTACTAGGTATAGCAGTGGTACATCACAACCAAAAAATTGTGAATTACACCCGAAAATGTAACTGACAATTTTTTATATTTTTTATTTTTAACTGTCTACTAGGTATAGCAGTGGTACATCACACCTAAAAATTAGTGATTTTCACCTGAAAATGAAACGGACAATTTTTTTTACCTGTCTACTAGGTATAGCTGTGGTACATCATACCCAAAAATTGTTGAATTTCAACCAAAAATGTAACTGACAATTTTTTAAATTTTTTTTTACCGGTCTACTAGGTATAGCAGTGGTACATCACACCCAAACATTTTTAAATTTTTAACAGAAAAAGTAACTGACAATTTATTAGATTTTTTTTAAACGTCTAATAGGTATAGCAGTGGTACATCACACCCAAAAATTGTTGAATTTCAATCGAAAATGTAACTGACAATTTTATTTTATTTTTTACCTGTCTAGTAGGTATAGCAGTGGTAGATCACACCCAAAAACTGGTGGATCTCACCCAAAAATATAACAAACCAATTATTTTTTTAAACCTGTCTACTAGGTACAGCAGTGGTACATCACACCCAAAAATTTGTGAATTTCACCAGAAATTGTAACTGACAAAGTAATGAAATTACATTAAAAAAAATACGTACAAATAAAAAATACAAAAAATGATTTATGATGTGGAGTTCCATATGTAGTAGGAGTTTAAGGAGGCGGTGGACGTAGCAGTGTAGGTGGAAGCGGCGGTGGAGAAGGACACGGTAGCCAACACAGTTTTTTGGTTTAATTATTATATATTTTTTTTAAATTAGAGTACACTCCAAAAGAGTGTGAAATATCCAAAATACAAGAATGAGCAATTGCCCTGCAGTATAACAATGGCTGGTTAAGGCAGGTATACATGTCTATTCTGCACAAGGTACAGACAAGTCCTGTGGGATCCATGCCTAGTTCATTTTAATAGGCTGGGCTTGAGGCTGACTGGCACAAACCACTCATTGGTCTGTTTTTCAAGGCCCGTCCACAGCTCCTGCGTGGTGTGGTGTTTGTCCCCCAAACAGATAAGTTTTAAAACTGTCTGCTGTCGTTTTCCCCTGGCTGTGCTGAATTTGGTGGTGAAGGTGTTACACTGACCAGATGAAGAGCTGGTAGAGGAAGCAGAGTATGAGGAGGAAGCAAAAGGATGCAAACTGAAGCGCCCTACAATCCTTGGTGGTGGAAGGACATGTGCCAAACTGCTATTCGCCTCAGGCCCAGCCGCCACTGCATTTACACAGTGCGCTGTTAAGGAGATATAATGTCCCTGACCGTGCTTACTGGTCCACGTATCCGTAGTGAGGTGCACCTTGCCACAGATGGCGTTGCGCAGTGCACACCTGATTTTGTCCCCCACTTGGTTGTGCAGGGAAGGGATGGCACGCCTGAAAAAGTAGTGGTGGCTGGGCCCGAAGTACTGTGGGACAGCCACTGCGATAAGGCTTTTAAAGCACAGCTAACCTATGATTGTTTCCGCTAAAGAAAGATATCCCGCATTTTACTGAATGTAAAAATCTGTGGAGTATGGATTGTCCGATATTCAAGGCTTACTTTGGGAAATTTTGGGGAAACCCTTGAAAGATTTTTTTCGAAATAGATGCTTTGAAAGCAGATTCCCTCGAGAGGATATGCAAATATATATTTTCTATCAAATGTATTCTTTCGGGGATATTCTCTTGAGGGAATTTTCTAAATAGTTATTTTTCCAACAAGATTTCCTATGGGAATCGATCATACTGTCACATTGCGAAAAAAAATTATATGGATTTTTTTAATATGAATTTCTTATACGAATTACTCAACTATCGCAAGTGCGGTTTTGATGCGTTTTTTGTGCGTTTTTCATGCGTTTTGTGTTATTTTCAATTTCAATTGAGATGGAAACCCCTGCTGGATTTTCCACTACACCCCCTGAATAACATATTGAAAAGTGGGGAGGGTTAAGTCGAATACCTTGAAATACCACAAAACAATTTTGGGGAGAAACTTGAAAGGTTCTTCTATATATGTTGCCAACTATTAGACCACCAACACCAGTCTTAAAATCTATACCTCTTGTACGTTTTTATTTGAATTTTTTGCACAATATATTTACATATAGCCATCTGTTAATTCTATGATTATACCCATGTCCTTAATATTCCTCGGATAATTTGAACTATTACTACTATTACCATTATATTTTTAACCAATGTATTTCTAATGGTTATGTTTTAAAATGTTGACTAATGGGTTGAGAAAAGTCACATTATAGAGCAGCTGGGATTGTTGAAAACCACCACCCTTCCCCCTCCTCCCAATTAAAGTTGGACCAATGGTAATTTGAACCACACCCTATGAAAACCACATAAAATATGGACTGTTACACATACAGACTGACAACAGCCACTGATGAAGAGTTGTGCAAACCTCGAAACGCGTATGGAATTTCTGACAATTTGACTACAGTATTTACAAACTTCAATCCGAAGGAAACAGCACGCTGCAATCTGTAAAGAGGTGACGTATAGAAGCCAAGTGGGACGCCACGTGAGACGCCACCAGGTACGTGATCACCATTTGAAAAATTCAGGATCACCATTCGAAAGTTTTGAGAGTTTCAACTGAAGCATATACCCATGTTAAGCTAATGGGAAAATAAATTATCGCTGATTTAGCGTGCGATCTATCCTGTCGAACTAAAACCACTGGCAGTGGTGAAGACATAATAAAGAGACTGCTTACTTTTCTCCATATGTTCATCAAACTGCTAACAAAAAAAGCTCAAGTGGTTTTATGTGCCAACATTGGGAACATTATCTGAAAAAATTGCATTAAAGTCATCTAGAGCTTCTGTGTTTTTCTGTTCTGTGTTTTGCTGCTTCTCGAATATTTCTTGTGGCCTTTCTCAAACAGTCGATGTTTCAGAGATTCTTCAAATAGTCAATGTTTTTGAGATCGATATTTTTGGACATTCCAATTGACTATCTCATATTAGTTCCAAGAGTCGGTTATAACATCGATTCATACCACCAAAGTTGACTATAATATCGATCGAATATCAATAGAATATTGTTTTTTTATATAATTAGTTTTAAATGTTGTTTTAAATGTTATTTTAATTGTTATAATGGCATGTTTATATAAACTTTTTCGATGCAACACCTTATGACTTGAGTGCCCGTTTTTTACATATATTCACTTCTTCTTTGTTTTTGGGGTAAACATTTACGTGAGCACCTGATTCCACTCGGATTGGAGGTGAGCTGCCTTATTTTTACCTTTTTTAAAGCTCTCTGTCTTTACCAGACGGAATGACAGCATTTCAAAGGCCAGTAATTTTGAAATGCTGGCATTCAGGGCCTGGGATCACGGGTGGGTAGGGGGGTACTTCCTCTTCCGTTCCAGTGTTTGGGAGATGGAGAGCTGAACGCTTCTGTGGGACATTGTGTAGATGCTTGGTGACCCAGGTGGTGGTGTTGCTGGCAGATCCTCTGTTTGCGAGGTGGCACTGTCACTCCAGAGGTGGATGAAAAGGCCGAGACTGCAGCAGAAGAGGAAGCAGGAGGAGCCAGAGACCTTTCTTGATTTTTGAGGTGTCTACTCCACTGCAGCTCGTGCTTTGCACTTAGATGCCTGGTCATGCAGGTTGTGCTCAGGTTGTGAACGTTTAGGCCTCACTTCAGGCTCTGATTGCACAGCATGCAAACCACTCGTGTCTTGTCGTCAGCACATTGTCTGAAGAACTGCCACGCCAGGGAACTTCTTGGCGCTGGCTTTGGTGTGCTCAGTCCCTTGCTGCGGTGGGCAGTAGCAGACATACTGTCTAGGGGATTTTGCACCCTGCTCCCTCTTCTGCTGTGCTGGTAGCTCTGTGCGACCACTGCCTCTTCCTCCGAAATACACAGGTCAATCGCATGATTCCATGTGGGATCGAGGACCTCATTGTCCTCCACATCATCTTCCACCCAGTCTTCACCCTTGCCCTCCTTGTCAGTCTGCACACTTTCGAAAGCCCCAGCAGTTAGCACCTGTGTTTCGTCATCATCCGAGACGTGCTGTGATGGTCCTCCCATGTACCCATCTTGAAACATAAGTGGTTGGGCATCGGCATCTCTTCCACTTCTGGATGGCCCTGGGAAACCCTGCTAACAGAGTCATCAAAAAGCAGAAGAGACTGCTGCATGACTTGGGGCTCAGACTGCTTGGCTGATTTGTAAGGGGGTGAGGTGAAAGACTGATGGATATCGGCTGCAGGTGCCAATTCTGATCTTTCAGCAGGAGACTGAGTGGGAGACAATGTGAAGGAACTGGAGGCACTGTCAGCAACCCAATCTACTATCGGCTGTTCTTGTTCTGGCCTCACCATTCGTAGAGCCGCATTAGGCCCGACCAAATACCGTTGCAGATTCTGTCACCTACTCGCACCTGAGGAAAGTGTTTCATTTATGTGTGTAGCTGGCACAGATCGGCCACGTCCTCTCCCTGCAACAGGAGCTCCACCAGCAGCACAACGACCGGGGCCACGTCCCTTATTTGATGCTCATATTTCTCAAATTTACGATCTTGCCCTAAATGGGTGTTTTTTTAATAGCAGAATAGAACAACAGTATCAAAATGGTGTATCTTACACGTACAGATGCAGACTAGGCCGCAATTAAAGATTTGTGCTCAAAATGGGTGTTTTATTAATAGCAGAATAGAACCACATTATGTAAAGGGTGTATCTCACACATACAGATGCAGACTAGGCTGCAATTAAAGATTTTTGCCCAAAATGGCCCCACCGCCTATCAGCAACTGATTGCACTACTCATTGCATATTCCTCAAACCTCTCAATCTTTACCAATAGATTTTTCCACTCGATAAAATTGGGCGCTTTTTTGGAGCCCCACTCTCTTGCGATAATCACTCTTGCCACCATAAGACCTCTCATCCAGACCCTTTTTTTTCCTTTTTTCCCTAATTGATAATGGGATAGTGCCCAGGACAGCCACTTCCGGTTTCATTGCAATCCAAAAGGATTGCATTTTTGAACAACCCCAAATCAAATGCATATAATCGGCAGCCTCTCTCTACATTTCCAAAAGTTTGTTTTTCGTTCTTTGTAAATCTTACTTACCAATAATGGAGTCATATATATTCTATGGATAATATTAAAGTAAATTATCCTAAAATTACTTTTTATATTTTTATATATATTCCCCCATTCTAATGTGTTTAATCCTATATATTTTACCCATTTTTCCTCACTATTAAACTTTACTATTTTACCCAACCCCTTCCTTATTATCTTATACACTTGTGAGATAGTGATCCTAGTTGTTGTGCATTGATAACAAAAATCCATAAATTCATGTTTTGTTGTGATAAAGTAGTCCCTATTTTGTGTAGCTTCAAAAGCGTGTTTTAGTTGGTGATACCGAAACCAACTCATTGAGTCTAAATTTGTTCCCGGATATAACTCTTTTAGTGCTCTTATTTTCCCATTCTTTACTAACAGTGATACATAAATAATACCGTACTTTTCCCAATACTTGTATTCTGCAATTAATTGAAATTCTCTCATATTATTATTGCACCACAGATGAAGTGTTCAAGATTGCTAATATTTTTTTTTTTTTCTCCCCAAACCAAATCAACCATTTGACATATTGGGCACTTTTTTCCTTTGTTTTTATTTTTTATTTTTATAAATCCTGTCTAATATGCTAAATATATTTGTTTTGGACCATTAAAGCCCCTTTCTAGGTATTCTTTTATATTATTTCCCCCAGATTTTAACCCTTGAACTTGAGAGGCCAAATAGTATCCCTGGAAAAAGGGAACCGATATCCCTCCATCCTCTTCCGCTAACCAGAGATATTTTTGTTTTAGTTTTACCCTTTGTCTTCCCCAGATTAGGTCATTCAGCAGCCGTTCCAGGTGGTTGAAGAAACAGTCCTCTATCCAAACTGGACAAGCTGCCAAAATATACAAAATCTGGGGAAGTAACACCATTTTTATTAACACAATTCTATCCACTTGTCCTATCGATAACTTGTCACAAGGGTGTCAAGAGCCACGTCTGACTCCGTTATACCCGGGGTCATGAAGTCGCAGCGGTGGCTGCGCGCTCTATGTCTAAAGATCACGCTGTTTCTTAATGATAGTTTTCTGTGTTTGCCTTACTATCCTTTTTGTCTCACTCAGGGATCCGTAGCTTCTCCTCCTCAGCTGTTTCTTGTCTGTCACTCCCAATCTCCTTATATTCTCCTCTCTCACTTCTCTGGTTGCCAGATATAGAGCTTCCTGCCTGGACTTCTATACTGACCCACTGGAGCTGTGAATCCTGGTTGTTGTTCCAGAGTGTTACTCTCCGGATCCCTGTTGGGCTTTTTGTTGTCTTCTGTTGTCGCCCACCTGGGATTATATGTTGTCTGTCCTCCCCTTGGTGTTTTCCTTTAGAGTTAGTGGTGCGGACTAGTGTTCCCACCGCCCTATTCACTATCTAGGGCTCATCTTAGGGAAAGCCAGGGTTTTAGGCACGCGATCAGCGTACGGGTGAGGAACCAGTCTGGGACGTCAGGGCAGTCTGGTGCCAGCCGCAAGGTCAGTTAGGGGTCACCACCTTTCCCTCTATCTTGGACAGAGCCTTCCGGCTCGTGATATAACTTCTGCCAAACACTTACTTTACTTTTACATCTGTTCAGCAAAGGAGAGACATTTAATTTTGTGAAATCTAAGATACTTGCACTCAGCTTTACACCCATATATTCAAAGGAATCCATAGCTTTTAATACCCTGATTTCTGCAGAATTCGGTAGGGGTACCTGATCAAGCGGTAACAATACTGATTTGGCCCAGTTGATTTTATATCCCAAGATATCACTAAACTTATTTATTAGTTCCATAAGATGAGACAGCTGAGATGTTGAGTTCTCCAAAAAGATTAAGATATCATCTGCATACATACTTATCTTATCGGCGGTCCCGTTCATACCAAAACCTTTGATCACTTCATCTGATCTAATTTTAGCTGCCAGCGGTTCTATATATAGAGCAAACAGTAAGGGGGAAAGGGAGCATCCCTGTCTTGTTCCTCTATACAACTCTATTTGCTTGGACCATACATTGTTAATATTTATTCTAGCTTTGGGATGATTATATAGAATTTGGACCCACTTAACCACTTAATATAGTATTGGCCCAGATTCATCCTATGCATTCATTTCCAAAGATATTCCCACTCCACCCTGTCAAACGCCTTCTCAGCGTCTAATGACAGGATGGAGCGGGAACCTCCCCCCTCCCTGACCTGCATATTCAAAAAAGCTCTACGTATGCTGGATTGTACCAATCTCTTGGGTATAAACCCAGTCTGATCTGGATGAATTAGCCTGTCAATAACTCCCTTTAATCTATTAGCAATTTTTTTTTATTTTTTCAGATTTTATAGTCTGTATTTAACAGAGAGATCAGGCGGTATGCCCCTATGTCTCTTTCATCTTTACCCTTTTTTAGAATAAGTGTGATCACATCTTCAGATAGAGATGAAGGGAGTTCCCCAGTCTGATAGGTTTTGTTTAAAACTATACTGGCGATAGATTTCAAACAGGAGCCTGTCAGTCCCTGGGGAAGAGTTTCCCCAGATGGTCTTGACAGCCTCAGATAGTTCCTTTAAATCTATAGGCCGATTTAGTATTTTGTGATCTTCCTCTGTTAGTTTGGGGAGATTAATGTTCTCTAAGAACTTTTCAGCTGCTTATTGTTGTTTGTATATAAGGTTTTATAATACTTCACAAATTCCCGCTCAATCTCCTCCGGATGCGTAGTGACCACCCCATTTTCCAATCTTATATTTTTTATTCTATTGATATTTTTTGGGTTTTGGATCAAAGATAAAAGATTTCCAAGTTTCCCTGTCTGAGATAAGTATTTGGCTCCTGTAAAAAAAAAAAAAAAAAATATGTTGTGCTTTTTCTAGTAGATAGTTTTTATACTCCAGTCTAGCTTCTTCAAACTGTAATTGTACAGCGGAGTTAAAACTATTAACTATCTCTCCCTGTAGGGACTGGACCCTTCTTTTTAAGGCTAGTTCTTTTGCCGCATACTCTATATTTTTTTTAAAGTTAATTTTGGCTATATAAACTCCACGCAAAAATGCTTTAAGAGAATCCGATACAATCTGCATAGGTGCCGATGGAGCATTCAATAACCAAAATTCCTGGATCTCATTTGTTAGATTTTCCTGCTCATTAACCAACTTAATCCAATGGGGATTTGATCTAAAGCTTCTCGTTTTCTTCTGATACTGCCCCATTTTAATCATTACCACTATTGGAGAATGGTCGGAGATCGTATGTATTTCATACTTCATTTTTGTTACCATATCTAAAAAATCAAGGTTAGATAAAGCTAAGTCTATTCTAGACATTACTGTATTCGCCCGGCTAAAACAGGAATATACTCTTTTTTCTCCATACAGATATCGCCAAATGTCTGTCAATGCCATTTTCCGCTAAGTTCATCCCATCATTAAAGTCCCCGGTTACCAAAACCGGGCACCTTGCTCTAGAGCCAATAAAGTCCGCCAGGGATGACATGACACACATAGAAAATGGCGGAGGAACATACACAAATGCCAATATGCAGATAATACCGTTTAACTGACAATGCAGAACAACAAATCTACCTTCTCCACCTATATTCCACATAAATATTCTATTCATGTATCTTTGTACTCAGCACTGCATCCGCCTCACCCACCATGGTGAGGGGAAAGGAAGGAGGGAGAGAGAGAGAGCACCACATAGTGACAACCAAGACCCCATCCACCCACCCCATACCAAACTTCTCTAAATTCACAGTGTTTTACCTGTGTTTCCCTAGAATAATCTGGATATATTTCTATTTCCCTTCCATTGTACTCTAGGGGAAGTAAAGTTCTTTTATTTTTCATAATATTATCCTTATCCCGAGCTGTCTATTTGGTATCCGGTGGGCTTTCTCCACCGAAAACCCCATAGACAGCCGATCTGTTCCAAACATTTCTAATAACCATTGCTGGATAAACCTTGTGGGGTCTTCTTTTTCAGACCCCTCAGGGAACCCAACCAGGCGAATATTCGCTCGGAGAGATCTGTCCTCCATTTCAGTGACTCTTTCCTGTAATGAGCTATTTTCAGTTTCCATCGCCCCCATTCTGTTCTTAATCCCATCCATCTCTCTCTTTAACTCTTTTGTAACCAACTGGAGATCTTTAACTTTCTCATGTACTTTATTCATCTCATCTTTAATTAAAGATAGATCCGTTTGGACTGTTGACATATTAGCGGACAGGTCTCCCAATGCTTGGTTTGATTGCTGAACCGCATTCAGGATATCTGATAGCTTCTTATCCACTATGTCTATCCTCTCTTCTGTTACGGCATGCTTATCATTCTTTCCCTCTTCTCTATCACTAATCTCCTCTATATTTGGTGAATCTGTTGGATCCGTTTTATTCTCCCTATTACTCTTCTGATTAGTCCTAGTCTTATATTGCGGTGACTTCAAGAATTTATCAATTTTTAGACTGGGCTACCTCCGCTTACACCCAAGGACTTCCTACCTGGGACCTTTGCTGGCATTATATTATCAAACATGCAACATTAGCAATATTAAGAAAAGAAAGGAAAAAATATATATAATCAGTTTCCAATCTTCTCGTCTGCTGATCGATTCCAAGATCATAAACCTTAGGATACGTCCTTGACCTACTCCCACTCCAATCCAGTCACAAGATCAATGTGGCAGAAGTATTCCTCAGATCCCCAATTTCATCCACACCTCTAATAACACAGGGGGGACAGTGCCAAGTCAACAAAAGGTGGGGACCTCTTTATCCGGACCAAAGGGGGGGACCATATAGAGTAGCAATAGATTGTAACATAGGTATTTAAACACAGAAGGTTCCTCAGCCGAGGGGGTTAGCATGGCAGGTAGCAGAAATATTAGCAGGTAATTATTTAAATTTTTTCCCTGTTTTCTTCTCTCTTCTTTCTTTTCTCCTCCTTCCCCGTGTGCCCTCCCCTCTCTCTCCCCTGCAAACAAAACTCAGCAACCTATCCCAGTGCACGCTGCATTTTTAAAGTGCTCTTGAATAAGGAAACTGAACTATGGCTGGTTGCTATGGGCAACAATGCCAGATTTTCTTGTAGTCCAGTGAATATTCAGCAGCAGATATTGAAAGCCAAAGGAGGTTAATGAAGCAAATGTTAATAGATGTTAGTAGGGGCTCATTTTGCTTTTTTTTTTTCTGATGGATATTCTGCCATGCATTCAAACAGTCCAATAAACATATATAGCACACGTGGTTAGTCAAAAAATAAATCATCAGCCAAGGGAGTTAGAAAGATAGATGTTAGCTCATTTGGATTTTAGTTATTTTAGAAGCCAAATGCTATTTCCCTGCAATGCATTCCAGTGCGTTATTGCATAAAAATCGGCCCTCATATTAATCATATGGTTCAGGCTAAAAAAACATGCCAAGTGCCGTTTATTATGTCCCAAAGTAAGCCAACCAAGATTAATGGCATGGGTGTAACAGACAACCCAGATTCATTAGCCGTAACGGAGCTAGATAAGTGTCAGCAGGTCAGCGAGTGTTAGCAGAGACTGGTTAGCAGATACTGGCTTTGGCAGTATCTAAAGGGTGTATCGCACAATGACATATGCAGCAAAGGCTGCAAAATTACGTTTTTTTTCGCCCAAAATGGGTGTTTTTCTAATAGCAGAATAGAACCACAGTATCGAAAGGGTGTATTTCACAATGACATATGCAACAAAGGCTGCAAAATTACATTTTTTGCCCAAAATGGGTGTTTTTCTAATAGCAGAATAGAACCAGAGTATCTAAAGGGTGTATTTCACAATGACATATGCAGCAAATGCTGCAAAATTAAGTTTTTTGCCCAAAATGGGTGTTTTATTAATAGCAGAATAGACCCATAGTATCTAAAGTGTGTATCTCACACGTACAGATGCAGACTAGGCTGCAATTGAATATTTTTACCCAAAATGGGTGTTTTATTAATAGCAGAATTGAACCACCATATTTTAAAGGGAACCTGTCACCGGGATTTTGGGTATAGAGCTGAGGACATGGGTTGCTAGATGGCAACCCATGTCCTCAGCTCTATACCCAAAATCCCGGTGACAGGTTCCCTTTAAGGGTGTATCTCATAATGACATATGCAGCAAAGGCTGCAAAATTAAGTTTTTTTGCCCAAAATGGGTGTGTTTTTTAATAGCAGACTAGAACCACAGTATCTAAAGTGTGTATCTCACACATACAGTTGCAGATTAGGCTGCAATTAAAGATTTTTGCCCAAAATGGGTATTTCATTAATAGCAGAATAGAACCACAGTATCTATAGGGTGTATCTCACAATTACGTATGCAGCAAAGGCTGCAAAAGTAAGTTTTTTGCCCAAAATGGGGTTTTTTTTATAGCAGACTGGAACAGCAGTATGTGAAGGGTGTATCTCACAATGACAGATGCAGCAAAGGCTGCAAAATTATTTTTTGCCCAAAAAGGGTGTTTTTTTACTAACAGAATATTACAGCAGTATATAACACTTTAATTTCACATGTGCAGATGCAGCAAGGGTTTTAAAATTGTGTATTTTGCCCAAAAAGGGTGTTTTTTAAAATATAGAACATTATAGCTATATTTCTAGCTTAAATTGCACACTGACTAATGTGGCAGAGGCTCAAGATAAAGGTTATTGCCAAAAATTGTTTTTTCAAAGCCAGAAAATTATTGAAGTATTTTAAACTTGTTTTTAACAATCACAGATGCAGCAATGGCTGCAATATTAAATACTTTGCCCAAAAATTGTGTTTTTAAAAACCCAGAAAATTATAGCTGTATTTCTAGCTTAAATTGCACACTGACTAATGCTGCAAAGGCAACAGATGTAGGATATTCCCCAAAAATTTAATAAAAAAATAAAAAAACTGATTATTATTGCAGTATTTCAAGCTTGGATTTGAATGTCACAAAAGCACATATGCAGTGCTGGTGCACTGAGCTTGCATAAAATGGCCGCCGCTGCCCACCTAACTAACAGACGGATCAAAGTTATTTTTCTCTGTCACTGGGCTCAGGGCAGGGTAAAAAGATGGTGCACTGCACCCACACAACTAAATCTATGTAGATCACTGAGCTTAATTGGATTTCTGATTAAAGATTCTGTCCTATTTTCTCGCTCACAGCAGCAGCTTCATCCTCTCCCTACACTAAGCACAGCAGTGTGACCTGCAGCGCTACGTGACTCCAGCTTATATAGAGGCTGGGTCACATGCTGCACTAGCCAAACACAGCCATGCCACTAGTAGGCATGGCTGTGATGGCTTCTAAGGGCACACAGTTAAACGCTTGTTGATTGGCTGCTGTGCAGACTTTCGAAAAGCGCTAAGAAATCACCGGACCCCGAACCCAAACTTTTACAGAAATGTTCGGGTTCAGGGTCCAAAAATCATAAAGTTAGGTACGAACCCGAACTTTACAGTTCGGTTTCGCTCAACCCTAATAACAAACAATCAAAAAATGTTATGTACCCCAAGATGTTACCAACTACAAGTCATCCCCAAAAATCAGGCCTCACATATCTGTATAGAACAAAAAATATAATTTTAAGGGTCTTGGGAATCAGCAATCAAAAAACTTTTAAAAGTGTTTTTATTGTTATAAAACTAAACATTTGTTATTGCTGTAATAGTACTGACCCAGGGAGTATTATATTATCTATGCCAAATAATGAATGGCAAAACATTTATAATGTAAAAACTCAGTGGCAGTATTGTTTTTTTTTTTTTTTTTTTAGTTTTTTTACCAATCTGGGAGAAAAAGTTAATAAAAGTTAGCTACGGTGCCATTAAAAACTACAACTTGTCCTGCAAAAATCAAGCCCTCATATGGCTACATAGATGGAAAAATAAAAAGTTTTAGCTCTTGGATTGTACAAACAAAAGAAAATTAAAACAATTGCTTTATCCCTAGCAATCAAAACAGTTTGGCCACTATGGGGTTAAACATGCTGTATGTTACCACTGGCTACAATCCATTTACATTACTAATACTGTCTTGGTGGTTTGTACAGTCCTAGGAGAACCCAGAGTGTCATACATGACGTTTCAGGGCAATTTGGATATGTTTCATTTATTTGGACATAATCAGAGATTTTTATGAATCAGGCCAGAAACAAATATAATTATGGTGGTATGGTAGTATATACCATAATTTGATTTAAAAATAAATAAAGTGCATGCGGCTTTGTGACACCATTCTCAGCTTCACAGCACTTAACTTTTTCATGACTGCATTGTGTACAGGTACCCTTAGCATATTGCTTGTTAGTCATAATTTCAATACCATTCACCATTAGCAGCATTCAATGAACCTGTTTTATATTTTCATTGTTAAATATGTTTTACCCATTCATATTTCCGTGATGTATTTGTATTTCTATTATTACTCTTTTTTTTTTTTTTCTGTCTGAAGCTTGTCTAGCTTTGGGTATATAACATTAACACTGGCAACCCATCCCCATGTCTCTGGCAATAACAGCTTGCAAGCATAAATGCTTTAAACATTCTATAACTTAATTCTGAGCAAGGTCAACCCTTAATCCTCAAAATCCCTAAACTGCTCTTGTTCTGAATTGAACGTCTGAAATAAAGAGAATCAGCACAATGAAAGAATGATAATTGTAAACTATATGATCCCGGTTTACTTCCATCTGTGCTAGATGTGTCTCAAAGATATTGCTGGTACTTGAGAAAGGCACAAGGGAGTGAATGAGTAAAATTAACAGTGACAACACTATATTCAACAAACACAAGAAACATGAAACAAATTCATTGAATTCTTCAGTCCTAATAAATTTGTTATTTGGAAACTGCACAGCATTGCCTGCTTGTAATGGAATCAAAGAGGTTCAGTTTTTCTTTCACCGGCAAATAAGACCATGATATTAAAAAGGTGTCATCTGTCAAGCATAAAAAGACATAGCTAAAAATGACAGGTACAGCACTGGCAAAGTAACATGCAATTTTAATGGCAGTAAATCAATGTGTGACTAGGTGTTGTAATACAATCGTAAACTCCTGTTGGGTGTCATCAGCATTAAAGTACATTTTTTATCCAGTGAAATTCTAAATCTGGTCAAAAAAGCCAACAATAAATGTTGGATGTAGAAATTGGCTAGATCATCATTATTAGTGATGAGCAAAGTATTAAAAAATTCGATTTGGCTGCTTCGCCAAATTTAGCAAAAAAAAATTGATTTGTGACTAGTTTTCCGTCACAAAGCGTATTTCTTTGTAAATAGTGGGTGCAATGACAGGGAGCGTCGATTGCGCTGCTCTCCGTCGTTGCTCAGATATTACGTTCATAGCGGAGTGTGGCATCTGACATTGATATTACAGTGTCATATAAAAAATTTATAATGAAATAATACTTAACTCATCCATTTGATCATAAAGAGCTGGCTGCCACCATCCTAAATGAAGATCTAGGGTGAAATCTAGGGTGGCCCTCAATGATGTCACAATGCAAGGGATTTTAAGGGGGATCTTCAATGAAGATGGCGGCGGCCAGTTCTTAGCACTCAAATGGATGAGGTATAATTTTTTTACATTTGTTACCGCCATTCAGGGAAAATCGATTCATTACCATCAAGAACGAGGAAATTTGGCTTTGTGGTGAATCAAATTCTCCCTAAAATTTGTATCAAACTTCAATTCGCTCAACACAAATAATTATCTAATTAGGTTATTCTACCAGTAAGTAGAAGGAAAAAAATCCATTATAATATAATGTTGAGTAGTCAAAAATAAAACCATTAGCATTTAGCTTGTTTAATTCAGAGGATGAGCAATATAAGACGGTAAAGGTACTTTCAGACTAGCGTTTTTCTTTTCCAGCACTGAGTCCCGCCATAGGGGCTCAATACCGGAAAATAATTGGTGAGTTTTATCTCTATGCATTCTGAATGGAGAGAAATCCGTTCACGATGCATCAGGACATCTTCAGTTCAGTCACTAAACAGCGTTTTGGACGCATGCTGCGGTATTAGCTCCGTCCAAAATCCTGGATCAGTTGCCGGAATGCCATACCCGTCATTAATTTACATTGAAAGGTATTAGTGCCGGATAATGCCTGATCTGTTTTTCCAGTCTGTACATGCGCAGACTGGTAAAAATGTGAAACAAATATATAACATCCGGCGAGACGAATCCGTTCTTGCAATGCATTTGTAAGATGGATCCGCATCAGGATCCGTCTACAAATGCTGTCTATTTGCATGCAGATTGCCGGATCACTCTGCCACAAGCATGAAAGTAGCCTAAACTCTTCAAAATTTTGATTACATTTGATAACAGTTTTCAACTTTTAAATGTAAAGATTTTTCTGGGATTAAAATATTGGAAGCCAACCCTTAGAATAGATCATCAATATAAGATTAGCGTGGGTCCGACTCCCAGCACCCCCACTGATCGGTTGTTTGAAAGGCAGCTATACACTGCAACAAGGGACCGGTACAGCTCTGTACACTGTGTAGTGGCCATGCCTGGTTAATGCGTTCTGCTACTATTCAAGCAATGTGAAGTCCTGAAAAAAAAAAATATATATATGATTTGTCAGCTGCTGCTAACAATTAAAATAATCTTTGAATTTGCTCATAATATAATAACATTTGTTATGGTCAGCACAATCTGCTAATTAAAATACCGCACATTTTCAGAAGTCATTGCAACCTAAGGCATTGCTCTTGGGAATAACAATGTTCTGCAACTTGTGACAAATGTCCTGATGTAAATGCTATATCAACAGGAACTATTTTGATTTTTATGTTCAAACAATTTTTATTCAGAGATAGCTCATAAATGCAAGCACGTATCAAAGAATTTTTGCATTTGTCATGTAGATATTAATGACATCTTGTATATCTTTGTTTCATTAGATTTCACACTTGCATACAGAAATGTAAAAGCGCTATCATAACACAATAGTGGGGGTAATGAGGAATAGGGGTGGGAAGGGATAAGGGACGGGGGGGGGGGGGAAGCAACACACATTTTGACATCCTAGTAGTAGTAGTCTATTCAACCTCTTAAGTCCTGAGAAGGAAGAAAGAAAGAAATTCACTGTGTAGTATGAAAACCTCTATGAGCCACCCAGAGGCCCCATACTTTTTGGAACACAGGGATAGGCCTATTCTCCCATCCTGCAATCTGTTCCATCCTATATATATCATCACATCTGAATTCCCATTGTTCCATTGAAGGAGGGGTATTTTTCCACCACATAACAGCAACTAAAACACGTGCAGCTGCCAGAAGGTGCGTAATGAGACGTTTGGTGAAAACTGAGCACCTTATCTGGTCTAGACAAATCTGTGGAGAGGGCTGTACCTTATTCTTGCAGACCTCCGTAACGGCTGAACATATCTGTTCCCAATATTTTTTAATTATATCACACTGCCACCAGATGTGTAAGAAAGTGCCTATTTCCTTGTTGCATCTCCAACATATTTCAATGACCTCAGGGTACATTTTATGTAAAACATCTGGCGTGTAATACCACCTGGTTAGTATTTTAAAGTAATTTTCTTGTAATCTCACACAAGTCGAGATTTTTGGGGTGAGTGAGAGACATTTATGTAGGCAGTTTTAATTCAGATCTAAATGTAGATCAGATTCCCATCTTACTATATACGGATTGATTTTCGGGCTTACATGCTTAAGTATCATAGAGTAAAGTGTAGAGATCTTTTTAACAGGTTTCTTCCTCTGGAGAACCGTTTTTTGAAACCTTGTTGGGTCTGTTTTATTTATTGGTATAATCGGTTTTAGATAGTCCCTTATATATGACCTCTGTAAAAATGACAAAGAGGAAATATTGTCCCCTTTATCCCACTCTCTGCTCAGTGCACCCCACGTGTCTAATAAGTCCACCACTGGTGAAGTATATGTATTCACCCTCTCAGGGAGTGTATACATTGCAGGGGTGCATCATGTAGATTATATCTGAGTTGAGTCAAAGGGGAGATTGTAGTAGTGAGTAGGGGAGTAATCAGTTTTTGTTTCCATAATTGGATCGTATTTTTAGTAATGGGGTTTCCAATAGAATGCTCCGGTAACATATTTTCCATGTAGAAGTAATAGTCGCAATGTGGAGTGACTAGTAGCCAACTCAGATTGAATATCAAGTCTATCTGCCTTGTAGCGTAGCCACTCTAAACATCTCATCCCATGAACCGCTAAATAGTATCCATAAAAGTCTGGTACCCCCTTGACTGACGGGTAAGGTAGTGTACTGTTTAGTAAGTCTAGGTTTCTTCTTGTTCCATAAAAACTTAGAAAGTATTGACTCTAATTTAGTGAAAAAAGGACAGGGCAGATGGATAGGGAGGGTTTGGAGGTAATACAGAACCTTGGATAGTATAATGGTTTTAATTAAGGAACTTCTGCCGAACCAGGATGTGAATGGTATATCCCATGAGTCTAATAAACGTCTGATGTCATCAGGTAAGCCTTGAAAATTCTCTTCATAAATCCGGGTAGGATCAGATGTCAGCTCGATGCCTAAAAACCTCAGGCTCGAAGCAGACCACTGATACGGGGTATTGTGCTCCAGTCTCTTTTGCCACTGAATGTCCAGTATCACATTTAAGACTTGAGACTTGGTAGGGTTAACCAGGAAGTTAGATAAATCCCCAAAGAGATCAAATATGGACTGTATAGCCATGAAAGCTATGTCTGGATTTGTAATTAATACCAACAAGTCGTCAGCAAACGCTGCAAATTGATTGTGAATTCCCTGTAGCTCAACACCCCGTATTCTGTCATCTTGTCTAATAGCCTGAAAAAGACACTCAACTATCAGGTCAAAAAGCAAGGGTGAAAAAGGGCACCCCTGTCTTGTCCCATTGGAGATCTGCAGGGGGGGAGAGTGTGCCATTAACCACCACTTTAGCAGAGGGCTTAGAATACATAGCCATGATAGCATTGACAAAATCTGCGGGAATTCCAAACTTTGTCAAAGCCTTTTGCATAAACAGCTAATCAATGCGGTTGAATGCTTTTTCGGCGTCTGTACCCAGCAATACTAAAGGCACAGAACGGCTACTTGCGTATTGAATGATGTTTATAAGACGAGTGGTGTTCATTCTCCCCTCTCTCCCCGCTACAAACCCAACTTGTTCACTGCAGATAAGATTTGGCAATAGCGGCTTCAGCCGGAGCTCCAAAAGTTTGGCAAACATTTTCAGATCGTTGTTTAGGAGTGAGATAGGCCTATAGCTGGCACAGACCGTTTCATCTTTTCCTTCCTTAGGAATTATAGTAATGTGAGCCATCAACATCTGTTCCGGCAGAGATTTCCCTATGAACATATTATATAACGCTAAGAATTGGGGGAGTAGGACTGTCTGAAACTTACTGGTAATAGACCATTGGGAGGCCATCAGGGTCTTTGGTCTGATGAGTCCAAATTTGAGATCTTTGGTTCCAACCACCGTGACTACCTCTTGAAGCTCATCAAGAGAATGCCAAGAGTGTGCAAAGCAGTAATCAAAACTAAAGGTGGCTACTTTGAAGAACCTAGAATATGACATATTTTCAGTTGTTTCACACTTTTTTGTTATGTATATAATTCCACGTGTTAATTCATAGTTACAACTTTTCATAGTCATGAAAATAAAGAAAACTCTTTGAATGAGAAGGTGTGTCCTAACTTTTGGTCTGTACTGTAGGTTTAGGCAAAGACCCAAAACCCATCTCTACAAATACCGGAGCATGGTCTAACAGTAATAACGTGCCAATAGAGGCGCTAAGACAAGAGGTCAGCTTATGAGCAGGCACAAATAAATAGTTGAGTCGTTATGACCTAAGTGCCACCGAATAGTGAGAGTAGTCCTTATCAGTGGGATTTAGAGTCCTCCAGACATCTACTAGTCCCAAGGAACTAATAGTTGAATGAACCCGTTTTAAGGCTGTTCGTGAAGTGGAAGAGATGCCCGACGAGGAATCTAGCAATGGGTGTATTGTGAGATTTAGGTCTCCCCCCAGTATCAAGGTACCCTCCGTAAAGTCCCTCAGAAGGTCTAGAGAAGTACATATCCATTTGGTTTGCGCCACATTTGGTGCATACAGGTTACCAAACGTATAGGTATAGCTCCCAATTGTGCCCTTTATGAAAAGGAATCTACCCTCCGGGTCCACTAACGTAGAGCTCACAGTCAAAGGGAAGTTTTTGTGTAGGGCAATTGATACCCCTTTAGAAGATGAGGAGGGCCATGTACTGTGGTACCACCTATTGTAAGTAAGATGGCTCAACCGCGGCACATGGTCCTTCTCAAAATGTGTTTCTTGTAGCATCATGACGCTCACCTTTTGTTTATGCATAAGCTGAACTATCTGACTTCTTTTGGCAGGTGAGTTTAACCCTCTGACATTGAAGGAGCATATCTTTATGGTAGCCATATCACGCCGTCACGGAGGTCCAGTAAACAGCTATCTCTGCCCAAGAGGGAATGAGTATCGAAACGGTTGCTGCAGGGGATAAAATGGAGTGCGGGGGAGAGGAATGGAATATGCAATACAAAAAAACAAAGAGAATAACATTAGTCAAAAGATCCAATGATATCTCCAGACATGTAACACTAATGAACGGTAATAAGTGAACCATAGTGAAAACAATGTCTCCTAACAAGAGGAGGCACTCTGGGGGGAGAGAATTTGTCTGAGAACGCGGCTAATCCGCGCACACGGGCAGGTAGATTTTTCTAATAACACAGAGAGAGAAGGCAGATTGAACATTGATAACAAGAAGGTCTGTATGCGGTGGGCGTGTCTGATATGCACGTCCGACCCATATAGGATCTCGAGCTCAACATCTCATTGAGTAAGATCTTTAAGCATAAGTTACTGCCACTTAAGTAAATCTTAAACCTCAGAACTATTTAGACTATCATATATCTCAAGAAAATGGGGGAACAGGGGGGTAAAGGGGGTGAAAGGGAAGAGGAGGGGCGGTAAAGGGCGAAGATGGATGGGGGGAGGAAAATAAAGTGGGAAGGTAGGGGGAGGAAGTGGGGGGGAGGAGCATACGATTCCTTCATTTAGTGGGATAGCTAGATAACCACCTATAACGCCGCCTAGCGTTTAAAATGTATGCAATAACATAAAAACAACATCAGAACTGACATTTAGTTAAGCTCGTGATCTGCCTTGATCTCCTCAGCGCCCTGCTACATAGATGGTAAATGCGGCAAATGATATGAGTAGAGAGTCTCATTCTGGATGTAGTGATAACCTCTTTGGCATCATCCTGGGTAAATTCCTCTTGTGGCGTTGAGGTCTGAAGGACGAGGCAGGAGTCCAAGTAGCTACTGCTGGAATGGCTGGATATCCAGTCCTGGATATCCAGCGGTTCTATTTCCAAGGTGTTGTAAATCTGAATAAGGTCTGCAGGAGATCTGATCACCACTTTACGCCCCGAAGCATTTACCAACAGCCCGAACGGGTGGAGCCAGCGATAGATAATGTTTCTACTTTGTAGTATTTCCAAAAGAGGTTTCAAAGCTCGTCGCTTTTGCAGTGTCATAGGTGACAAGTCCTGAAATAGGGTTATTGTAGAACCGAAACAGGATACTGGGTGTTTGTCCCTTGCAGCTTTGAGCAGCTTTTCTTTCACACTGAAGCTGGTAAGTCGACATATTATATCCCTCGGTGATTCTTGAGGCTAGGGAGGGGGGCGTAGTGCCCTGTGAGCCCTGTCCATTGTAAAATCATCTATGGCGTCCGGGCTTAGTAATTTGTGAAACAACTCCAATAAGGAGGCCTTTAATGCGCAAATTGTTTCTGCGCCCACGATTGTCCTCATCTTCAATCAGATTATACAGCTGGTTGATATGGGCTTGAGCATGGTCAAAGCTGATAACGATCGCTGAGTTGAAGGCTATGGTCCCTTCCCAGCCAGCCTTTAGGGATTCCACCCTATCCCGGACCTGCTTCAGATCAGATTTTATGTATTGTAGATCCTGTTTCAACAGAGCTAGCGCTGCTCCTAGGGCTTGTGTAATAAAGTCCCTGGATACTGGGAGGTTATCTCTGGGACATCTGGCATAGACTTCACTGTCCCTACCTCCATCAGAGTCGACCAAGGCGTCCAGGTGCTCTCCTTGCTCAGAGGCATCTCGCTCCGGCACCATCTTTGATTCAGCTCTTGTCGGCCTGACACCTTTCTTCATAAATTTCTCAATTTCTCCGTGGTTAGGGTGATTCCCACGCGTGCCTGGTGTGTTTGTGGTCTTATCTCTGCTGATTTTCCCTATCTCTGGGCTCCGTTTGTGGCTTAAAAAGCTTGTGTGCCCGTAGCCAGAAGCAGAGCTCACACAGACATGTGCGTCTCACTCCGCTGCCAAGCTCCGCCCCAACTATTTTGATTTTTAAAACCAACAACAGATAGCAAATAAAGATGACAAGTAACATGTATAGTGGCCAATCACAAATTTATAAGGAAGGTTTATATACATGTAGATACAAATGTATGTGTATGGAAGCATATTGTAACACTGCAAGTAGACATTTCTTTTATAATTACTGTCATAATAGTTGTGCACTACACTGAACAGATTAAGTTGTACAGGGCAACTTATTAAGTGTATTATGTGCAAGCAAAAAGGAAGCCTATGAGGATGATTGGCGCTGGCCTTAATTTTCATTTTTGACAAGTGTTTGGCAAGGAAGTTGATATAAAGTCTATTACAATCAATATCAAGCAATTGCACCTTATTTTCTATCAGTCAGCATGCTGAATCCTTGACAGGATAACAAGGATGCTAATCGATATCTAAGTGTGAGTTTGATTGCATATCCTCACATTGACGTGATTGAAATACTGTGGTAAAATATGACTCAAAACTTCTCTAATGAAATTGTAGTCTTAAGAACTAAAGTAAATCTAGAAATAGAACAGATGTACACAGTGACATTGAGAAAAGAGACCGTTTTTAGGACAAAACAGAAACTGAGAGGAGCATTACATCAAAAACAGATTACTATAGACAATAGATAACAGAAAAAATATTTTAGATTGCACATTTATAGAATACATGAGTTATCAAACATTTTTAATATAATAAGGATTGAACTTTAAAAGTTTTGGAACTGCCCCCTAAAAGTAAAACATAAATAAATAAATTAATAAATACAACATAATAAATCTAAAATAAATCTAATTCTTAAAAGAAAATGTTTCCTTCAAATCAAGAAAAAAACTTTTACCATTGCATACTTTACATACTTTTAGGATTCGACTGTCACACCTGGAAATTGTAGACATGAACCAAGGATGCTTTCATGTAGCTTTTTCAGGTTTTGTATTGCAATTACTGATGCAAATACTGTCATGTGAAAGTGGCCTTTCAGTGTTTTAAAACACTGTCTAGACACATTTATGATAATAAAATGTTATGTTATGAAAGCTAAATTATTTCCAGATATGGAAAAACGCAGTAGATAAGATTTATTTTACTGAACAAGTTTGGAAATGCACAGGATGTAAATAAATGAAAAGAAGATGATCCCTAAAGTAGGAGTCTCTTTCAGTTATACCTAGCCCATGGCATCAGGGAGATTTAGGTTTACCAGATATTAAATTAAAATATAGCACAGATAAAGGAGAGGTGAAAATTTACCCCTCAGCAATAAATGGATATCATATCAAAGGGCCCACTAATTAGCTTGCTGAACCCCCAAACATGCTTATACTACTGGACAGTGTGCACACAGGTGGTGGGGGTAGATTGGTGGTGGGGGTTGTTAACTCTACTTCTGTCTCTGTTAATAACTGGAGGAAATATATTTTCAAATATGAATGCAGTAGGGACCTGGACTGGAGGCAACTACCACTTATCTATTTACTTACTAAGGCTCAGGAGGATCTTTATCTGCAATATTGCATTTGTCTGGGATTTTTTGAATATCACAATTGCATGAAGACAACTATTTGTTGAGCTTCACAGCTCTCCAAACTTGGTTCTCCCTGCTTATATCTTAAAGAGGCACCCAAAACCTAACCTTTGGCTCCCTACAGAACTCGACATTATTTGAGTGACTCTATATAAAAGTCTTAAGGGCATTTTAATATTTTATTTAGCATCTGTAACTGTATCTGAATTCACTAGACTCCCTCATATGTTGAAATGGGAGAAAGACCTAAAAATGTCATTTAACATTATTAATTGGTTGAGAGCAGTTAGTTGGCCAAAAATGTTCTATAAAGGCATTGTTGCCTTTCTCAGGAAAGATCTTACTCATGTGGTACCTGACACCAGTGCAGATCTCTAGATCTGATCCTACTTACTCAGAGCTTTGTTAGAGAGAGTGTGGGTAAAGATATTCTATATTTCACATGTGATGGTCTTTCTAAACTATTTATAATTATTAGTGGTCTACATTCTCATTCATTTAGCAGCTATTGCAGACCTAGCTTTGTTGTTATTTTGAAATGTAGTGTCACATGACCTTTACACTTCCATATAGTTCATGTAGAGAGATCTACTATCACTTGTTCTTGGAAGCAGATGGCTCTCTTGGCTTAAATTACTTAATACCTCCACTGAGAGTCTCTATGGAGCAACTCATGGCTCGGTTTTAGCAGACTGACTGGCATAGATTGAACACTTTTTGTACAGTATTTGGATGATATTCATGTCCCTATCAATACTTCTCTAACTCCTGATGCTGGAGAACAAATATATTATTCTGTGGGCTCATGAAATCATATGTGGAGCACCTGATGCTGTTTATTTTGATGCTTATTTTGCTGATTTGGACTGTACTATAACTTCAATTAACTAAATGTCACTCTGATCTGCTAATAGTAAATAGGTCTAGTTGTTCAATGGCAATCATAGTGCTCCTGTATGGCCTAATACTGGTTAATACTGTTGACTTCCAGTTACCTTTTTGCTTTTTTTACCTGTATTTGTGTGTATTTTCCTTAAAATCAGAATTAACATTTATTGAATTAAAAAAATAGATAATTAAAATTGAAATTAAAAGTTGCATTAATACACCCAAATAAATTTGGTGGCATTATATTTTTGTTGTTTCAGTAGCATGAGCCACATTTAAATTTGTTGGAAATTCTAATTATAGTATAATATTAAAAATATCTACATTCCATTAACTAGAAGAATAATTGAAGAAATAAGAAGATTCTAAATTAGAAGGAAAAGTACATAAGAAATAAGAGGTAAATTAAGTTATAAGTTATCTTCTTATAACAGTTAAAAACAAAGGGACAGATTTATCATCCATATACGCCAATTTTTTTTACATGAATATAAAATGCAATGAAAATAAAGGATCAGTGTCCTTAGCCTTTAAGTAAATAATCAGTTTCTAATGTAAAAATCTGCATAACCTCAGAACTATGAAAAGAATGATAAGATACTCAATTTAGAAGAAGCTGAAAGTATGTTAAGATCTCTACACGTTTTATATTAAGTGGTGTTTTCTGTGGTGTAGTCTACACCATAATTCATGCTGATGGGCAGGCAGTTGCTGTTATATTTGATGTCTCTTGATGAATCCTAGATCTGGAGAAAGTACTAAGGCCACTTTAGTAACATAGGCTGACCTTTCTATTGATGATTACTCAACCTATCTCTGAGGGTTTCTATATGGCTATTTACTAGATGCATAATTGACTTCACATTTAAATGTACCATATGACTAGACTCTGAAGTAGTAATAGGCATTTCATAGTTGAAAATATACATCCTAACCTCAAAGTTGCGCCACCTGAGAACATGTACTTCCAGATATGGGTTATTTTTACTTCACCTTAATTAAATACAAGATTTTATCAAGGGGAAATGGAGGCATGTCATAGTTGAAAATAGCCACCCTTACCTCAAAGCTGCACAACCTAAAAACCTATACCACCAGATAGTTCACATTAATTAAATAAGCTTTTATCAAGTGATGAAAATCTGTGGTTTTGGAGTCTGACCCTTGACAAGGCAGATATGGACATTTGTGTTCACCTATAGCAACATCAGTTTGGTTACTTTATGTTAAAGCATAAAAATTAAAGTTAAACTTATTTTATTTGCATTTGCTGCTGAATAATAGCCTGTCCATGGATCCAAGAAGATGTGAGAGGGATTTACTTAGCATAATGTGGGAGGGATTTACTTAGCATAATGCATTTTATATTTTGGATGCAATATTAAATGTGAAATCATGATTATTACATTGTAAATTATTGTTTAATTACAGCATTACATAAAACTCTAATTTAGTAGATTACCATTTTGACTTTTTGATTGTATAGTAAAGAGTTATTGAACAAGTTTCCTTTGGTTTCCCTAACTAGTGTTGAGTGAATCAAAGCATTTAAATCAATATTCGAGTTGAAGAATAGGAAAATTTTCTTGCACTTCATCATAATGAATCAGATTTTTTTCTAAAACGGATGTTACGTGCAGTGTTACAAAGTGAAAGTACGAAGCCCGGGAATGCTATATGACCCATAATGTAGTGAAGCTAGTCAATCAGCAGATAGCCATCCAATGTGATGTCACCTATTAAAAGTCTGATCCCGTGTGGTCTCCAACATTTCACTATGAGCTAAGCTTAGGAAAAAACATGTGTAAAGCGCTTATGTGTTAGGGACAGTGTTGCCAAAACCTTTTAATTGTAGAATATTGGATAGGGAGATTGTAGGGATAGTGAAGGGACAGGGTAGTTAGATTGTAGGGAGAGTTTTAGACACTGTAGGGAGAGCATAGACAGACTGCAGGGACAGCGCAGGTTGAGTGTCATCTAATTTAATCTGTTAGTTTATGCATTAAATTAATGTCCCTCAATATTAAATGACAATTGAATGCAATATTTTCATGGGACAACACTGAAGATATGGCAATTTGAAACGATGTAAAGTAATCAGTGTACAGCTAATATAACAGTGTAAATTTGGTGTGCCCTCAAAATAACTCAACACACAGCCATTAATGTCTAAACTGCTGGCAACAAAAGTGAGTACACCTCTAAGTTAAATGCCCAAATTGTGCCTAAAGTGGCAATATTTTGTGCGGCCACCATTATTTTCCAGCTCTGCCTTAACTCTCTTGGTCATGGAGTTCACTAGAGCTTCACAGGTTGCCACTGGAATCCTCTTCCACTCCTCCATGATGACATAACGGAGCTGGTGGATGTTAGAGACCTTGCGCTCCTCCACCTCCCAATTAAGGATGCCCCACAGATGCTCAACAGGGTTTAGGTATAGAGACATGCTTGGCCAGTCCAGCACTTTTAGGGCTCATGCACACGAACACGTGGTGGCAGTTTCATGCACTGGGGACCACAATTTGCGGTCCCCAATGCACAGGCACCATCCGTGTGGTTGCTGTAGAGAGATCCGGACTAGAGATAAGCAAATCAAAGTTGACGAAGTGGAATTTGATCTGAATTTCAGGAAAAATTTGATTTGCACCGAATCCAAATTTCCTCACGCTTTATGGTAACGAGTCACATTTTTTTCCTAAAAAGGCTGCTGCATGTGTTAGGACATGGAGCAAGGAACTCTGGGAATGAGGGATCACCCACAATGCCATGCATGCAGCCAATCAGCAGCCAGCCCTGTGATGTTTCAGCCCTATAAATAGCCTCAGCCATCTTGGATTCAGCCATTTTCCAGTGTACTTAGTGCAGGGAGCGACGTCAGCAGGTGCTAGGGACAGTGGTAGGGAGGAATCATTCTACAGTATTGAAGCAGAGCAGGGTTCAGTAGGGGAGTTTACAGCATGGGTAATAGAAACAATCCTATTACACCTTGCTGCACTGACTGGGGCATCCAAATTGCCATTATGCAGCTCTGTAATTCCAGCAAACCGTTCTTGTTAATGGGGTGCAAGTGCTGTTTGATACAGCTATTAACATAATTTTTTACAAGGAAATATTTATATGTCTTATTTGCACTTGTGCCGTGCATTTATATGTTTTAAAGCATTTTTGGTCTTGTATTAGGCGTTGTGTGGTAAAGTGAGAAAATTACAGCCCTTTTTAGTGTTTATTAGTGGCAAAAGGATTTATATTATTTGCCGTTTAGCGGTGCAGTTATATGTTATAAAGCCCTTTTTGGCATTGTAGAAAGGCACAAGGGACCATTGTTGATGGAAGACATGTGTCACCGAGGTTACTGGTCTCGGTGGAGTAAGAGACAATTTTCATGTGTCAGCAGCAGTTGCTGTTTGACACCTTGCTATTTAGTATAGCTGTAATAGCTGATCCGGGACGGCTCTTACTCGAAGTAGACAAAGTGCTGGTGGGTGACTACTCTCCACGTTCCAGGCTGGGTTTTTAGAGGCCTATAAAAAACAGTCAGCAGTGTCAGGTGGTGGTGACGATCTCTCTCTGACATTGGAGCTCGGGCAGTCTCTGTGGAATCTGAGCCAACTGGATGAGCCAGGCTAAAGAGAGGAGTGCTCAGGTCACCAGATGGTTCTTGCCATTACAGAACTTCAAGTTCTCAGTGGAACACAGGGCAGGCTACTTGCAGGGAAACGTGGATGCCCTGTCCCGAGTACAATTTCTGGCAAGTGTTCACCCCCTCAGGGTTAAACAAAGGGCGAAGGTATGTAGGAGGGCGCTAGGGACCGTCATTGACGGAAGGTACGTGTCACCTAGGTTCCTGGCCTTGGTGGATTAAGAGCCAGTTTTCATGTGTGAGCAGTTTGACACCTTGCTATTTAATATAGCTGTATATAGAATATAGTTGTAATAGCTGATCCGGGATGGCTCTTATTGGGAGTAGCCAAAGTGCTGTGTGGGTGACTACTCCCAACGTTCCAGGCCGGATTTTGAGAGGCCTATACAAAACATACAGCAGTGTCAAGTGGTGGTGACGATTTCTCTCTGACATTGGAGCTCGGGCAATCTCTGTGGAATCTGAGCCTTGTGCCAGGCTGGAGACCTGAATATGGGAGGACTGCCAACTGGGTGTGGATTAACACCCAGAATAAAAGACTGCAAATGGACTGTCATACTGTTTTGTTGTCATAAGTATGAATAAAACACTGAAGTTCATGAGTTACAAACTAGTCTTTGTCGCTATACTGCGTTTCTTCTTGTCATGTCTACCAGAGTGAATCCCTACAATTGGTGGAGGATGCGTCCACGAGCAGAGAGGCTGGAATGAATGCCGATATTTTTGGTTTGTGCATTTTTTCAGGTATGTCGTACATTAAACCAGCTGTATTACAACCAGTGCCCCATGACAAAATGGAGGCAGTTCTGAAGGCCCTCATGGAAACTAATCAGCAGCAGCGGGTGACAAACCTGCACCAACGCGAGGCTAATAAGCAGCAGCAAGAGACCAACCAGTTGCTGCTACAACATGTGATGGCTTTGCAGAACCCAGGAGCAACCCAGAGTGTCCACGATGCCTGGAAGGCAGTACGTGCTGCGATTCCTAGGATGACTCCCGCAGAGGACATCGAATCCTACCGGGCGATGTATGAGAAAGTGGCCAAAAAGAGAAGCTACCCCGAAACCAGTGGGCTAAGGTCTTTGCTTCATTCCTGGTATCCGATTTCCAGCGGGTATATTTTGACTTTCCGGATGATCAAAATAAAGGGTGAGTTTTTGGCCAGACTGGGGGTGAATGTGTTGGTCTGGGCCCAGCGGGTACATCAGTAGGGGTTTAAGCCGGCTGAGCCTTCAAGACCCCAATATTATGACTTACTCCACCTTTTGCAAAAGTGGCTACAGCCTGATGTGCTAAGTCCCACGGCTATGCTGGATAGACTATTGGCCGATCTTCTGGAGAGCACTGCCACCCCCTCTCAAGCATTGGATTGGCCAGGAGTCTCCTGGCAATGCCCGGGAGATGGTGGACCTTGTAGTGCGCTACAAGGCTAATATGAATCTTAAGGAGGGTTCTTTCGGAAGGGGGGGCAGTCAAACCCCATAAATCTCCACCCCAGATCCAGGGACTTGTGCCAACCAAACCTGCCTGATATGTACCCCTTATGGACCCGGCTCCGATGGTCTGTTGGCGGTGTCGGGAGACTGGCCATGTACGAGCTGACTGTCCCCATCAGGTGAAACCAATGGACACAAACTATGGTATCCGTCAGTCGTTATATGCCAGGAAACTATGTGCTGCGGGAACCCCAGAAACTCTAAATCACTTATGCCAGTTGGAAGTGGGAGACACTCCAGCTGAGACCCTGTCTGGTGTCCCTAGTAAGGGCTCCCCTGGTACGGTCTGCTGAGTATACTGGCCATAAATTCAGGGTCATGTGCATCCATAGGGACTTAAAAGACTATCCCACCGCCCTGGAGTCTCTAACCACGGGGGCCGACAGGTGGACTCATGAAGTGGCGGTTGCCACAAACTTACACTACGATATTAGAATAGGGAGAGACTTCCTTGGTTTCTCGGCACTGTGGCCTGCTACAAAAGTGACTGAGACCCATGGGACAGGGGTGACCCCAGCAGAGTGGCCTTGCTCCGGGGGGGAGGCCAAAATCCTGGGAACCCGAGGCCGAAGGGCCAGCGGTAGGGGTGACTGCAACTTCGCTGGAAGAGGGGGAGACAACCCCACTGAGTATAATTGTAGAGAGACGTGGAGGACTTGCCGCCGGGGCCTGAGCTGGTAGAACTCAATGTCTCCGGGGATAAATTTGGTACTGCACAACACTGGGACCCAACCCTATCCCAAGCCTGGGAAAATGTATTAATATTAGATGGTGAACCACAACAAGCTGGGGCAGAGTCGGTGTTCCTCCATTTTGTGGTTCAGCAGGATATGTTGTATCAAGTAAACCAGCTGCGGGGTAAACCCATTGAACAGTTGGTGGTGCCCCAGGCTTATCACAAACTTGTGTTAGAGTTAGCCCACTAACATGTTCTCGGGGGTCATCTGGCAATGCAGAAAACACAGGACCGGATACTACAACGGTTTTACTGGCCCAGTATGTTTAGGGAAGTGGACGAATTCTGTAAGTCTTGCCCGACCTGGCAGGCAAGTAGCCCCCAGCACCTTTTCCGCAGTCCCTTGGTACCTCTCCTGATCATTGAGGTACCGTTTGAGCTAATCACTATTGACCTCGTAGGCCCAGTGCCGAAGTCCGCTAGAGGAAGCCAACATATCTTCAGCATCCTAGACTACGCCACTCGGTACCCGGAGGTGGTGCCACTGCGACATAAATCGGCTAAACTTATAGCTAAGGAGTGGGGCTACCTAAAGAGGTTCTGACTGACCAGGGAACCCCTTTTATGTCCAAGGTCATGAGGGAACTCTGTAAGTTGCTGCATATCAAACAGTTACAGATGTCCATGTACCATCCATAAATGAAATGGACGGTCTGGTTGAAAGGTTTAACAAAACACTAAACACCATGTTAAAAAGGGTGGTGTCTAAAGATTAGTGATGAGCATCGAATTTGCGATATTTCTCGAATATTTGGGTGAATATTCGCCATATATTCGAGAATTCGCAAATTTGTTATCTCCAGGCATTATTTTCTTGATTGCGAATTGCGAAAATTTGCATAAAAAAGTCGCATAAAAATTCGCATAAACTGGTATTTAAAAAAAATGAATATTCACAATTACGAATATATTTAGCGATATTCTAATTATTTACAAATTCTCAAAATGCCGATATTCGCGATTAAAATTTGCAATTCGAATATTCGTGATCAACACTACTAAATATGGGAAGGACTGGAACCTTCTTATGTCCTATCTCATGTTCACTGTACGACCAGTACCCCAGGCTTCTACTGGGTTCACGCCCTTCGAATTGCTATATGGTAGACATCCTCGTGGTTTGTTGGATGTACCCAATGAGGCGTGGGAATAGCAACACACTCCACATAAAAGTGTCCTTTAGTATGTTACCAAGATGCAACAGCGAATAGAGACCGTTTTGCCTCTTGTCAGGGAGCATATGGAGGCCGCTCAGCGAGCCCAGAGTAGGATCTATAATCAGCAGGCTCGGGTCCGGATCTTTATACCGGATGATCAGGTTTTGGTTCTGGTGCCAACTGTGAACAGTAAGTTCCTGGCCAGGTGGCAGGGGCCCTATGAGGTACTTTAAAAAATTGGAGAGGTAAGTTACAAGGTACACCAGCCAGGGAGGCGAAAGCCGGAGCAGGTGTACCATGTGAATCAACTCAAACCGTGGAAAGATAGGGAATACCTGGCCCGCGGCCAGGTATTCTAGGGGAAGCTGTTTTGGCCCCTCTGTCTGAAGCAAGAAAGCAGCTGCCATAGTAAGAAAAGCTGACAGCCTCTCCTCTAAGCAGGCTCAGGAGGCCAGGGAGTTTATTGGCGGGAACACGGATGTGTTTTTGGATCTCCCTGGAGGTACTTCCACAATTCAACATGACATTGTCACTGAACCTCAGGCGATAGTCCGGCTAAAACCATACCGAGTACCTGAGGCATGGCGACAAGCCATCTCAGGGGAAGTGCAGATGATGCTGAAACTAGACATCATTGAGGAGTCAAAAAGTGAGTGGGCTAGTCCTATAGTTCTAATAACCAAGCCGGACGGGACACTCCGGTTTTTTAACGACTTCTGAAAACTAAACGAGATCTCTAAGTTTGATGCATATACCATGCCTCGAGTGGATGATCTTATTGAGAGGTTAGGCCAAGCCAGGTATTTTTCTGTTTTGGACCTCACCAAAGGGTTCTGGCAGGTACCCTTGATAGAGGCTGCCAAAGAGAAAACTGCCTTCATCACACCAGAGGTGCTTTACCAATACAAGGTGTTACCCTTCGGTCTGCATAGCGCCCCTGCCACTTTTCAACGGCTCATGGACATTGTCCTGTGTCCATATCGTCGGTACGCTTTGGCTTACCTGGACGATATTGTCATCAACAGTACCGACTGGGAAAGTCATCTACCCAAAGTGCAGGCTGTAGTGGACTCCCTTAGAAAGTCTGGACTGACCGCTAACCCAAAAAAATGTGGGATAGGGTTAGAAAAGACTAAGCACCTGGGGTACGTCATTGGACGTGACGTTATCAAACCCCAAGTGAATAAAATAGAGGTGATTCGGAATTGGCCCCGATCTGTCACCACGAGGCAAGTGAGGTCGTTCCTGGGAATAGTGGGCTATTATATGAGGTTTGTTCCTCATTTTGCCACTTTAGCGGCTCCGTTGACAGGGCTCTTAAAGGGATAAAAGTCCATGATGGTCCACTGGAATGACCAGGCGGAAGAGGATTTTTCCGCGTTGAAGTCGGCCCTTTGCGGGTCACCGGTGACGCCCGACTTCAAGAGGGAGTTAGTGGTACAGACCGATGCCTCTGAAATAGGCCTCGGAGCTGTACTCTCTCAGGAAATCAATGGGGAGGAACAAACTCACTCCAGCCGAGACCAGGTACAGTATAGTGGAGAGAGAGTGCCTTGCCATCAAGTGGGCACTCGAGTATCTCCGCTATTATCTGTTGGGGAGAAAGTTCTGTCTGGTGACCGACCACTCCCCTCTCAAGTGTATGAGCCAGGCCAAAGAGAGGAGTGCTCAGGTCACCAGATGGTTCTTGTCATTACAGAACTTCAAGTTCTCAGTGGAACACGGGGAAGGCCGCTTGCAGGGAAACGTGGATGCCCTGTCCCGAGTACAATGTCTGGCAAGTGTTCACCCGCTCAGGGTTGAACAAAGGGAGAGGTATGTAGGAAGGCACAAGGGACTGTCGCTGACGGAAGGTATGTGTCTCCTAGGTTCCTGGCCTCGGTGGATTAAGAGCCAGTTTTCATGTGTCAGAAGTTTGACACCTTGCTATTTATTATAGCTGTATATATAATTTAGCTGTAATAGCTGATCCGGGATGGCTCTTACTGGGTCTAGCCAAAGTGCTGTGTGTGTGACTACTCCCCACGTTCCAGGCTGGGTTTTGAGAGGCCTATAAAAAACAGCCAGCAAGGGGGGGCGGAGCTAGCGCCGGATGGAGATGGTCGCATAGCTCTCTGCTCTGTGAGGAGACTCGTCCCTAACGCCAGCAAAAATCAGCTAACTGTAGCAGAAAATGGTCAAGATCGGGAACGCAAAGCATGGTGACACACCTGCTCCCTCCAAGAACCAGGCATCGGGCGGAGATATGGAGAAATTCCTCAAGAAGGCTGCTGCCACGATCGCCTCCAGAGAACCCAAGATGGCGCCGACACCACAGCTCAAAGCCCTGAAGCGCGCATCTACACTGTCGGAAGGGGAAAGCGATTCGGAAGGCTCCCATCCCACTGCTGATCTCCCGCTTACAAGAAAGTACCTCGACCGTGCTCTGAACAGAGTAATGGAACCGATCCTAGCAGAGCTATCTGCATGCAGGCACGAGGTGAGACATGTGGGGGAGCGAGTGGAGTCCCTGGAGGCGCGCCAAGCGGCGATTCTCAATCATCAGGCATCGGTATCTGATTCCTTCCGACGCTGCGCCTCATACCTGAATGACCTCCACAACTCACTGGAGGATCAAGAGAATAGGGGGCGCCAAAATAATCTGAGGTTTAGAGGAGTGCCAGAATCGGTCCCCCCTGGTGAAGTGTCAGCCGCCATCATTGAAATATGCGGCTCACTATTGGGCCCTGATCATCCACAAGAAATCATTATAGAACGAGCGCATAGAGCCCTGAGGCCCAAGCCAAAGCCCACAGAACCACCCAGAGATATCATTTGCAGGTTCCTTAACTTTCAAGTAAAGGCTGCTATTTTGGATTCAGTGTGCAACCACCCGGATTTGGCCTATGAGGACTCCAAGGTCAAGATATTCCAAGATTTGGCCCCGTCAACCTTGAAGAAAGGTCGATCCCTCAAGCCCCTGACAGACTGTCTTCGATCCAACAAAGTTTTGTACCGCTGGTCCTACCCATTTGGACTTACCTTCTCGTACGCAGGCAAAAGGGTTAATGTTTCGTCTTTCACAGATCTCACAGCGGTGTATGAGTTATTGAATGTGACCCCCATGCCGATCGAAAATTGGGAACTCTTCCAGGACCTAAGCATCCTGCCTGATATCCCCAGCGTGGTCCCCTTTGAAGTCCTTCGTACACCGAAGTCCTCCCGCTCCAAGAAAAGAAGCCAACATCTTACCCCAAGGAGCCTTTCTCAAGAACACTAGAGGGACTCTTATGGCTCAGGCCTGATTGTATCAGATATTGGTGTCTTTTAGAACCCTTAGCTTTGAGACATTCAAGTCAGGGTCTAGTCATCATAGTGACTTAATGTTGCCTTTCCCTGAAAGGAAAAGTTTTTTCTTCCCATCCTTGCCCAAACATAGCCCTTACCTGGGCGTTATACGGTCTCCTAACCGGTCTAAAGGCCATTTGAACCCCTCCTTTTATACGACATACCCCGTTATGTCTGTTCACTCATGTAATGTTTGTCTAACCTGTTATGTTCTGTTTACCCTTTCTATTTTTACCCCTATCCCTCATCCAAGGTATTTGTCTCCACTACTGACATGGAGTGACCTCCTTTCTTCAGCGTATACCATGATACACCAGGCAGCGGACCTTCACAAATCTGAAATGCTCTCTTGGGGAAAGTCTCACCAGCTACAAGGTAATCCCATATACACATTTCTTAATTGACCTATTGGTAGCTTCTTACAATGTCAAGGGTTTTCACTCCCCATCAAAACGGAGCCAAATCTTTGCCATTCTAAGAAAAGCCGGTGCTGGGGTGATATTTCTACAAGAGACACATTTTCGCTTCAACCGCTACCCTGACATGCGCTTCTCCCACTATTCTAACTGGTATCATTGCGGGGGTAACTCCTCAGCATCTAGTGGGGTCAGCATAGGACTACAAAGGAAAATCCCTTTCAAGTTTATTAGTCAGATACTGGACCCAGAGGGAAGGTACATCCTACTCAAGGGCACCATTGGGTCGCAGACCTACACCTTAATCAACCTATATGCCCCTAACTCAAATCAATCCCGCTGGTTCTCGGACATTTTCCCCATCATAGAATCCTTCAAGGAGGGCATAGTAATTGCAGGGGGCGACTTCAACGTGGCATTACTGCCACAACTGGATATTTCCTCTCACAAATCATCCCACTCTAACAAATCCTTAAAAGTAATTAGGAACCTCCTATGGGAGTTACATCTGATAGATGTGTGGCGATCTCATCATCCCAATACTTTAGATTTCACGTTCTATTCCTCTATGCATGGCTCCTACCATAGATTAGATTACCTGTTTATTTCTAAGGAGGAACACATACATCTATGTAAGGAGTCATCTATAGGTTCTATTCACTTATCGGACCATTCCCCAGTTTTTATGACAGTCCTTGCTCCCCATGAAACCCCGTCGTGTTTCCACTGGCGTTTGAATGAGTCCCTCCTGGAATACCAGGACTCAATTGAGGCGATTTCCAAACATATCACAGAGTATTTTTCCCTGAATAAAAACCCGGAACTCCAGATAAATACTCTCTGGGACGCTCACAAGCCAGTAATCAGGGGTCACTTCATTAGCATAGGCACGCATTTAAACCCTCAGACCCTCAATTTCAGGAGTTGTCAGGATATAGGGCCAAGCTCAGATCCCTCCTAACTTCCAGGGCAGCTAAATTTTACATGAATTCTCAGCACAAATTTTTCGCCCATAGAGATAGGGCCACCAAATTTGTCATGAATAGGATCAAAGGGAGGAGATCCGCAAACTGCGTCCATCAATTATCCTCACAAGATGGGACTCCCGTTTTCTCATCGACTCGGATTGCTGCACATTTTCGTTCCTACTACAATGACCTCTATAACCTTCCCTCTAGTGTAGATCCGGAAACTCATGCTTCTGTAATGTCATCCTTCCTTGACGCCGCTAAACTCCCTAAAGTATCCCCATCACAGAAGCTAGCTCTTGAAGTCCCCTTTTCTCTAAATGAACTCAAAACAGTAATGAACCAAATGCCTTCAGGAAAGAGCCCGGGCCCCGATGGTCTACCGCTAGCTTACTACAAAACATTTCACGAACTCCTGTTCCCACACCTCCTAGAAGTTTGTAACCTGACTCTCCAGGGTACTCCCCTATCCAGAGATATGACTGCAGAAAACATCACCCTTATTCCTAAAGAAGGGAAAGACACTAAATTATGCCCCAATTATAGACCCATCTCCCTCCTAAACATAGACCTCAAAATCCTGGCCAAGATGTTGGCTAACAGATTAGCCATCCTCCTCCCTCAGTTAATTCATGGTGACCAGGTCGGCTTTATCCGCAACAGAGAGGGCAAAGATAACACCACCAGGGTGATCAATACCCTCTGTCACGCCAAAAGGATCTCTTCGCCCTTGCTTTTACTTAGTACAGATGCGGAAAAAGCATTCGACCGGATCAACTGGTTATACCTAAAGCACGTTCTGTTGAGATTCGGCATACCTGACCCTTTCGTCCAAGCGACCTTCTCAATGTATAAATATGCAACTGCCTCTGTCCTAGTCAATGGCACCCTATCCTCCCCATTTTCCATTAGAAATGGGACACGCCAAGGTTGCCCCCTATCACCCCTCTTATTTATACTGGCTCTCGAGCCATTGCTTGCCACTATAAGATTGGACCAGGAGGTGGTAGGTCTATGTTTGGGAGGCAGGGAACAGAAGTTAGCTGCCTTTGCAGACGACGTTCTGATAATGACGGTTAATCCGAAGGTCTCATTACCTCGAATTCAGACTCATTTAAACATATATAGTACCTTATCGGATTTCAAAATCAATGCTAGCAAGTCACTGGTCCTCTGTTCAGGCATATCAAGGGCAACCAGACACCAACTGATGTTGGACTCCCCATTTAATTGGTCCTCTCCCAATATAACTTACCTAGGGGTAAAGATTAGCTCTGAAGTAGCTGAACTTTTTTCTCTTAACTACACCCCCTTAAAGAAATCACTTTTTGATTCAATAGACAACCTGGCCCGATCCAACCCGACATTGTCCTGGTTTGGTCGCAAAAATCTTCTATCCTCTATAATACTCCCTCGACTTACTTATCTTCAGCAAGTCCTCCCCATCCCTGTCCCTAAGCATTATTACGACACAATCATGCAAAAATTCCGATCCTTCATCTGGAACGGAAGGAAAGCGAGATTATCATCTGCTCTTCTCACCAAGCCCAGACACGCAGGGGAAATAAGCTTACCAAGTCCCGAACTGTATGGGAAGCCCATCCTCCTCTCATGGGCAATAGCATGGTTACGCCCTTCCCCTCCTTCAGTAGCGGTACAGGTAGAATTAGACATCTTGACTAGATCAGCTAGAGCTCTTCTTTTAGGTCATAAACTGGTTTTCCCGAGTTTTATGTCTCATTACCCAATTCTTAGGGCCACGCTCGAGATATGGAAGTGGACCTCTTCCACACATTGCCATATCCCATTTCCCTCTCCTACGCTAACTGTATCTGATATCCTACACACTGCCCCTCCTGCCCTGAGAAGCGCAACCTCATCAGAGCTTCTGTCTTCCACTACCCCTGTGTCCTCTCTTGCCCTCCCAACTGGAGAGTGGATGGACTTGGTAAATACCAATGCTTTACTAAATCCTCATCCACAGGATTTCTTCTCAGTTACTTACATTAGAGCCTACTTGAAACAACATGTTAAATTCGGGGACCTACTTCGTCCACAAGTATGGCTGGAATCCCAGATATCCCTACGCTCACCACCCAAAAAACTCGTCTCACAGGTATACAGTAAACTGCGGTTACCCCCCATGCTAGCTAAACCATCCTTTGTGACACAATGGGAACAAGACCTAGACATTACAATTCCTTATGAATCCCTACCCAAACTGCTAGATTCCCCTCACAGGGCCTCCCGCTGTGTCAGAATCCAGGAAAATGGATATAAAATCCTTGCCAGGTGGTATAATACGCCAGATAAAACATCAAGATATACCAGGTCTGCTTCTGACGCATGCTGGAGGTGTCTTGAGGAGAAGGGAACTTTCCTGCATATTTGGTGGACCTGCCCCCTGATACTGAAATGGTGGGCGAGGTCTTTTCAGTTGTAAATAAGGTTTGTGGCACCTCAATTTCTCCCTCTCCCCAAATTGCTCTCTTATACTTTCCCTGTAACAAGGGGGATGAAAAACCTCCATTGGTGTTCTCACAGATGCTACTCGCTGCTCGGCTACAGCTTCCGAAATACTGGCTACAACCAGTAGTCCCGCCTATTGAACAATGGATTAAAAAAATCGATCAGATTCATAGGTTTGAGGAATTGTCATTCTGGGAAACTCGTACCCATGTAACCTTTCTCAAGAAGTGGTCCTTGTGGTCTAAATATAGATCTCCTAAATCGCAGAGCGACCTACTGGAGTGTCACTAAAATAGAACATAAATATGCAACCATTTAGCAATGCCACCCTAAGTAATAGGGCTCTTGTGTGACAGACATCCTTTCGTCCTCCTGTCATAGTCCTAAATGCCCTGAGGATGACCTCTAGTTTGTTATATCTCATATGTACTTCACTGAGTCTATACCCCCTAGATTACGATAGTGATTGATTTGTGTATCGAACCATAAATGGCGCTGTACGGTTGTATATACCATCTATCTGCTATGTCACTGTACTACTTCAATATGGCCTGCGAGCCGAAACCTTGGTATCCCTGTTACCTGTTGTTCTACTTGAAACTTATAATAAAAATATAATTAAAAAAAAAAAAAAAAAATGCCAGCAATGTCAGGTGGTGGTGATGATCTCTCTCTCTGACATTGTAGCTCTGGCAATCTCTGTGGAATCTGAGCCTTGTGCCAGGCTGGAGACCTGAATGTGGGAGGACTGCTCTGTCCTGTGCTATGCAGATCGGGTGTGGATAAACACCCAGGATAAAAGGTGACTGTTTTTGACAGTATGAACTGTCAAAGTGTGAACAAACACCAAAACTGCAGATGGACTATCGTACTTGTTGTCATAAGTGTGAATAAAACACTGACGTTTTTGAGTTACAAACTGGTCTTTGCCTCTATACTGCATCTGCTTGTCCTGTCTACCAGAGCAAATCCCCACAGCGTGTATTAGTGGCACACACAAAAAAAGTATTTGCCGTTGTGTGGTGAAATAAAACAATTGCAGCCCATTTTGGCATGTATTAGTGGCAAAGAAATGTACATTTGCCATTCAGCGGTGCATTTATGTGTTCTGAAGTCCTTTTTGGGGTGTATTAGTGGCACAAAAAATGTATTTGCCGTTGTGTGATGTAATGAGAAAATAACAGCCCTTTTTGGTGTGTATTACTGGTAAAAAATATATATATATTTTGCTGTTCAGTGGTGCAGTTATATGTTTTAAAGCCCTTTTTGGCGTGTATTAGTGGCACAAAAAATATATTTTCTATTGTGTGGTGAAGTGAGAAAATTAAAGCCCTTTTTGGCATGTATTAGTGGCACAAAAAAATATATATATTATTTCCCGTTCTGCGGTGCAGTTATATTTTCTAAAGCCTTATGTGGCGTGTATAAGTGGAAAAAATTAAGGGCCTATTTGCTGTTCAGCTGTGCAGTTATATGTTCTAAAACCCATTTTTGGCATGTATTAGTGGCACAAAAAAAAATGATTTGCCGGTGTGTGGTGAAGTAAGAAAATTACAGCATTTTTTGGTGTGTAGTAGTGGCAAAAAATATATTTGCCGTTCAGTGGTGCAGTCATATATTCTAAAGCACTTTTTGGCCTCTATAAGTGGCATTAAAAAAGTATTTCCCATTGTGTGGTGAAGTGAGAAAATTACAGCCCTTTTTGTTATGTATTAGTGTAAAAAAAAAAATATTTGTCGTTTAGCGGTGCAGTTATATGTTCTACAACCTTTTTTTTGTGTATTAGTGGCACAAAAAAAGTATTTGCCGTTGTGTGGTGAAGTGATAAAATTACAGCCCTTTTTGACTATATGTGTATTAGTGGCAAAAAATATATACATTCGCAGTTCAGCAGTGCAGTTATATGTGCTAAAGCCCTTTTTGGTATGTATTAGTGGTAAAAAATCTATGTGTATAAGCATTTAATAGAACAGCTTTTGTAGAAATATATGTGGAATCAGTGAATTGGTTTAAACGGAGTGTGCTTTTTCACACTATAGTTCTTTATACCTGGGGCTAACATTGACCTGTAAGGTTAAGTTCACCCTTGAGTTATTTGGTCAGTTTTGGCCCCGTAACTGCCCAAATAAGTGAAATGTGCAGTGATTCTAAGTCATACTGATTCAAAGTATTGTTTCACTACTACAGCAGACTCCCTATGCATGTTACTGCAAGGCACAGTGTTCTACACCACTATAGAGGCTCTCTGCAGACAGAAAATATCCATTTTTTGATTAGCCACAAATAAATTTGGATCAAACCGAACAATACAGACCCATTCAACTTGGATCATTGAAAAGTTTCTATTTTTGTTGCGGTGCAGAAAAACCCCATGGAGGCACTCTGTAGGCCCAGTTTCTGAAAGGAGGGGATCATTCTCTCCTTCAGTATGTCACAGTACATGTTGGCATTCATCGTTCCCTCAACTAACTGTAGCTCCCCACAGCCAGCAGCACTCATACATCCCTAAACCATGACACTCCCACGACCATGCTTGATTGTAGGCAAGACACACTTGTCTTTGTACTCCTCATCTGGTTGCTGTCACACATGCTTGACACCATCAGATTCCGGTAATCCATGTTCTTAGTCTGCATGTGTTCAGCAAATTGTTTGCAGACATTATTTTTAGAAGAGGCTTCCTTCTGGGACGACAACCATACAGTGTTGGACTGGGGTGCCTAGGACCCACCAGTGGAAATTATTCTAGGGGCCTGTAAAGGGGGAATATTAATCACCAATATTATGCGAATATCGATAATTAATATTCATAAATAGGAGGAGCCGTCTATTGATGACTCCGCCTATTTATACCTTTATATAACAATAACACACAATACCTTCGCTATGCTTTACACTGATCGCTACACTAACTGCATGCGCCTTACTAACTCGCTACCGCTAACAAGTACACGCTACACAAAGGGTACAAATATAACGGTATTTATTACTTACAATACACTAAGCACGCAATACACTAACAATACAGCACTAAATATACAATCCTAAACTATTCTACACGTTCCCAAATTCCACCCATAAACTAACTAGACAATGCACACATACAAGTAATATTAACAACAACCCACCCATCTGCACTGTCCCTACGGGGTACAAGGGGTTAACAGTGGCACTGCAGGGGAGTGCAGGCCACAGACACTATAGATTCAGCACTGCAAGGGTTACTTGCAAGTGAGTGCTGAGATTATCTAATTATACGCTATATCTATATATATTTATAGATCAATGGTTATAAATATATATATATATATACATATAGACGTACACACCACAATACAAATCTAGCTACACTAGACAATTCCCAATTCCACCCCACACTCTAGCTGTACATACATTCCTTAGCAGCCCACCCCAAAACACACACTCAGCTGCTACTGGAGTAAGCAGGCAGCAGTGAAGGGATAGGCAGGGAAGGGGTGAATATGGTTGGCACTGCAAGGGCAGAGGTACAATGCCATGCCAGCGTATACTCAGCCATCTCCAGGGGCATATGGGCCTCTCTTCCTTCAGGCAGCAGTCCCCATGTATCTGTGATTGTAGTCTGGTTGCAAGAGACCTGTTCCTGGTTTCAGGCTCCTATATCAGCCTCAGAAACAGCCCACCTCCCCCCTCCTCAGGGATGTGACATCATAGTGTGACTGTGACGTATGCATGCCAGTTGGCCCCCTGAGGCTAGCAGCACCACACGCCCAGCCATGTCACAAACACAAGGTGGGGCCGCATAGTAAATAGGCTGATAAACTCAACAAAGTGCCTCAAATCAATTGATCCCTTAGCCTTTGAAGTCACCAGCCACCTGGAGACATATCCACCCCCCTGCAGGAACTGGTCATATATAAGGGGCATAATGTATATTATAGATATAGATATATATATATATATATATATGTTATAAGGGGCCACAGCCATATATATATTATAAGGGGCACGGTCTAAAGGAGGCACATATTTCCCACAGGGGCCACCATGAGCCCCTGGGGATCACCATGGGCAGACGTGCGCAGATGCTGGGCACATCTTCGCACATCGTCCCATGATGCTGTGGTTAATGTATGCACATATATACAATACATGCCCGCACGTGTTTGCAGGCATGCATGGATATATATGCATACTTCTCAACCCTTCCTCAACAATCCCCCTGTTGTCGGACTATATAATACGACAATATATTGGGGGAACGGGTTGAGATATATTTGCCCCCCCCCCCCCCTCAACCCCATCCATGGTGGAAGTTCAGGAAGAACTGTAGTGCCCACTGATTTTTAGGTACTTAAACATCCCTCATCCAGCTTCCTCCGACCTGCCCTTCACCTGTAACCTACTCCTCCGTCCACAGGATACACCATCTTCTTCTCGCTGGAACTTTCTTGACATCTTTAGGATAACACACACCCAGTCTCTTGGGAGTTGCCGATCTTCAGGTGTCGTCGCCCCCCCCCCCCCCAAAATCTGGAGCGGGTTCACTCTCGCAGTCTTTAACTGGCCTTTCTTTAACAGTCTCTTGGTGTCGGCCACCTCCACTTTGGAGTGACCACACCCCCACAGTCTCTTGGTAGTTCTGCCGATCTTCAGGTATGGCCCGCCTCCAAGGCATCTGGAGCGGGTTCACCCTCACAACCTCAGTCCCAACTTTCTTCTATCCAAAGTCTGTTTCCATCTTGATGGGTGCGGTTCTCCAGTGGACAGATTAATAGGTCTTTACAAGGCAGGTCAGACTCTTAAGCGGCGATGTCACAGTACCTAAATTCTACTGCGGAGAACACCTCCGCCACACTACACATCCAGCCCTTCCCTTAAGAACTTCACCGTTCCAGGGTTCAAGGTGGCAAATGAATGATGCCTGTCCCTATCGTGACCTAACCTTATCCCCATTCACACAAAATACATGTCACATCCCTCCCAACACCACCGAATTCCATTAAATGTGTGTACCCATGGAGACTCATGCAACCTGGCATTCCTCTCTACCTCCAAAGACACAGGTAGGTTGTAGACCTCCGTGTCAATGGGAAACGACTATAGGATGCAAATGTGTACAGTCAAATATAGGCTGTCACACATTTGCACCTAGAGTGTCTATGGGTACACAATCAACCGACAAACAAAATCAATAAATACAATGTGCTATAGGGTTTCAGGGTAGTACAAGTTATACGTCCCGAACCCTCATAGAAAACAAAGTGTGTCCATACAATATTTGGCTACAGGAACAATGTTTGAATTATGTCCTGTGCCTCCTCCTCCGGATAGTTCTGTAAAGTTCTGTCTGGTTCTGGTGTTTTTTGGTCAATAAGTCCCTTGACCCTCCGATACACAGTCTACTGTAGATGACGATCACCAGAACCAGAAGAAGTTTCACTGGGTGAAACAAGTGAAAATATGCTCTTCCACCCAAACGTCTCCGAATCTTCCTCCAGAGCCTTAAATAATGCTCCCGCTGGATTGTGGCACAGTCTTCCATCTCTAGAACACCTCTAGGCAGAGGTCGCTTGGTTGCCAAAATCCAGTGGGATCCTCTGGAGCCTCCCAAGAGTGTCAGGGGGAATAGCTGGCCTCTTCCGTGGCCTCTCCTGGGTTTTTCTTCCGCTCCATATAAAACACACCTATGGCAGAAGAAAATACCAGGCGCTCCCAGGGGAATTTCTCCCCTAACAGTGCAATTAAATGTACAAAATTCCCAGCACCAATACCTTTGACCCATGGGTAGAGAAAGGTATTGGGCTGCCCTTTATCTCACAGGACTCCTCATTATCCCAACACTGGTGTCTGAACACCCTACCTTCAGAGGAGCGCGTCCTCTGTTACACATCCCTCTGCACCAACAGATAAGGATGGCCACCCTACTAGGTTAGGATAACTGGAGTTCTGTGGACAAAGCACCATCTTGTTATTGATGGCACCGCATCCCTGTCCACTCATGTGCACCCAGGCTGATTTCCCCCTGTGATCCCATCTTGTGGAGGCCCGCAGAACCAATGGCATAGGCATGCCCCAGCTCCCCAGGACCCCACAACACAAGAACACAGTCCACACTCTGCTGCCAAACACTCTGCGTCCAATCCCCATCAGAGCTGTGCTACCTGCTCGGACTAGAATTAAGTGCGCAGCACAACATTACACCAATGTTGTCTGTCCGCCCCAGTCCCCAGCGCAACACAGCCCTACCGAAAAGCTTGAGCACAACAGTGTTATCCGTATCGATCTGAGACCCTGGTTGCCCAGAATAATATCACATCATCCTTTGTGTGCTGCATGAAGAAGGTCCTTATGCCTTCTCCCGACCAGCAGGATTTCCCGTGTGATATTATCTGCTTGCGAACCTATACGTTCTCAATCCACGGTATAACACTGCTCCAATCCACGGGGGCACAGAATGTAACAAGACAGCAGACGGGACTTTACAACACTACTAGGGATGAGCGAGCTCGAACTGTAAAAGTCCGGGTTCGGGTTCGGTGTTCGTCGCTTTCTTGGCGCTTTCGTGACGCTTTCTTGGCGCTTTTTGAAAGGCTGCAAAGCAGCCAATCAACAAGCGTCATACTACTTGCCCCAAGAGGCCGTCACAGCCATGCCTACTATTGGCATGGCTGTGATTGGCCAGAGCACCATGTGACCCAGCCTCTATTTAAACTGGAGTCACATAGCGCCGCCCGTCACTCTGCTCTGATTAGCGTAGGGAGAGTTTGCGGCTGCGACAGTAGGGCGAGATTAGGCAGATTAACTCCTCCAAAGGACTTGATTAATCGATCGATCTGCAGCTGTGCATCATTGAGCTGCTGAAATTCAATTGCTCACTGTTTTTAGGCTGCCCAGACCGTTTGTCAGTCACTTTTTTCTGGGGTGATCGGCGGCCATTTTGTGTCTTGTGCGGTGCTGCGACCAAGTGCATCCAAGCTGCGACCAAGTGCATTTAACCCTCAATGGTGTGGTTGTTTTTTGGCTAAAGCCTACATCAGGGTGAAGCTGTCACACCAAGTGCATTTAACCAGCAATAGTCTGTTTATTTTTTGGCCATATACTACATCAGGGGCAAGCTGCGCCTGTCACCAAGTGCATTTAACCCTCAATGGTGTGGTTGTTTTTTGGCTAAAGCCTACATCAGGGTGAAGCTGTCACACCAAGTGCATTTAACCAGCAATAGTCTGTTAATTTTTTGGCCATATACTAAATCAGGGGCAAGCTGCGCCCGTCACCAAGTGCATTTAACCCTCAGTAGTGTGGTTGGTCAAGCTGTCACACCAAGTGCATTTAACCAGAAATAGTCTGTTCATTTTTTGGCCATATACTACATCAGGGGCAAGCTGCGCCCGTCACCAAGTGCATTTAACCCTCAGTAGTGTGGTTGGTCAAGCTGTCACACCAAGTGCATTTAACCAGCAATAGTCTGTTCATTTTTTGGCCATATACTACATCAGGGGCAAGCTGCGCCCGTCACCAAGTGCATTTAACCCTCAGTAGTGTGGTTGCTCAAGCTGTCACACCAAGTGCATTTAACCAGCAATAGTCTGTTCATTTTTTGGCCATATACTACATCAGGGGCAAGCTGCGCCTGTCACCAAGTGCATTTAACCCTCAATGGTGTGGTTGTTTTTTGGCTAAAGCCTACATCAGGGTGAAGCTGTCACACCAAGTGCATTTAACCAGCAATAGTCTGTTCATTTTTTGGCCATATACTACATCAGGGGCAAGCTGCGCCCGTCACCAAGTGCATTTAACCCTCAGTAGTGTGGTTGGTCAAGCTGTCACACCAAGTGCATTTAACCAGCAATAGTGTGGTTATTTTTTGGCCATATCCCAGTCTAATTCTGTCACTAAATCCATACCGGTCACCCAGCGCCTAAATACTAGGCCTCAAATTTATATCCCGCTAAATCTGTCGTTACCGCTGTCCTGTTGTGGATGGGCAAGTAATTTAGTGTCCGTCAAAGCACATTTTTTGTTCTGGGTTGAAATACAATTCCCAATTTAGCAATTTCATAATTTAGTGGTTTCTGCTATATCAGAGCTATTTGAAATCTATCCCTAAAAGGGTATATAATATTCAAGGTGCACATAGGGTCATTCAGAATAACTTCACACACACACGCTACTGTGCATTTCCAAGTCTAATTCTGTTAGTAAATCCATACCGGTCACCCAGCGCCTAAATACTAGGCCTCAAATTTATATCCCGCTAAATCTGTCGTTACCGCTGTCCTGTTGTGGATGGGCAAGTTATTTAGTGTCCGTCAAAGCACATTTTTTGTTCTGGGTTGAAATACAATTCCCAATTTAGCAATTTCATAATTTAGTGGTTTCTGCTATATCAGAGCTATTTGAAATCTATCCCTAAAAGGGTATATAATATTCAAGGTGCACATAGGGTCATTCAGAATAACTTCACACACACGCTACTGTGCATTTCCAAGTCTAATTCTGTTAGTAAATCCATACCGGTCACCCAGCGCCTAAATACTAGGCCTCAAATTTATATCCCGCTAAATCTGTCGTTACCGCTGTACTGTTGTGGCTGGGCAAGTTATTTAGTGTCCGTTAAAGCACATTTTTTGTTCATCGTTGAAATACAATTCCCAATTTAGCAATTTCATAATTTAGTGGTTTCTGCTATATCAGAGCTATTTGAAATCTATCCCTAAAAGGGTATATAATATTCAAGGTGCACATAGGGTCATTCAGAATAACTTCACACACACGCTACTGTGCATTTCCAAGTCTAATTCTGTCACTAAATCCATACCGGTCACCCAGCGCCTAAATACTAGGCCTCAAATTTATATTCAGCTGAATTTGAATACAATACATTGGGCCAAATAATATTTTTGTTGTTGTGGTGAACCATAACAATGAGGAAAACATCTAGTAAGGGACGCGGACGTGGACATGGTCGTGGTGGTGTTAGTGGACCCTCTGGTGCTGGGAGAGGACGTGGCCGTTCTGCCACATCCACACGTCCTAGTGTACCAACTACCTCAGGTCCCAGTAGCCGCCAGAATTTACAGCGATATATGGTGGGGCCCAATGCCGTTCTAAGGATGGTAAGGCCTGAGCAGGTACAGGCATTAGTCAATTGGGTGGCCGACAGTGGATCCAGCACGTTCACATTATCTCCCACCCAGTCTTCTGCAGAAAGCGCACAGATGGCGCCTGAAAACCAACCCCATCAGTCTGTCACATCACCCCCATGCATACCAGGGAAACTGTCTCAGCCTCAAGTTATGCAGCAGTCCATTATGCTGTTTGAAGACTCTGCTGGCAGGGTTTCCCAAGGGCATCCACCTAGCCCTTCCCCAGCGGTGAAAGACATAGAATGCACTGACGCACAACCACTTATGTTTCCTGATGATGAGGACATGGGAATACCACCTCAGCATGTCTCTGATGATGACGAAACACAGGTGCCAACTGCTGCCTCTTTCTGCAGTGTGCAGACTGAACAGGAGGTCAGGGATCAAGACTGGGTGGAAGACGATGCAGGGGACGATGAGGTCCTAGACCCCACATGGAATGAAGGTTGTGCCACTGACTTTCAGAGTTCGGAGGAAGAGGCAGTGGTGAGACCGAGCCAACAGCGTAGCAAAAGAGGGAGCAGTGGGCAAAAGCAGAACACCCACCACCAAGAGACTCCGCCTGCTACTGACCGCCGCCATCTGGGACCGAGCACCCCAAAGGCAGCTTCAAGGAGTTCCCTGGCATGGCACTTCTTCAAACAATGTGCTGACGACAAGACCCGAGTGGTTTGCACGCTGTGCCATCAGAGCCTGAAGCGAGGCATTAACGTTCTGAACCTGAGCACAACCTGCATGACCAGGCACCTGCATGCAAAGCATGAACTGAAGTGGAGTAAACACCTTAAAACCAAGGAAGTCACTCAGGCTCCCCCTGCTACCTCTTCTGCTGCTGCCGCCTCGGCCTCTTCTGCTGCTGCCGCCTCGGCCTCTTCCTCCGCCTCTGGAGGAACGTTGGCACCTGCCGCCCAGCAAACAGGGGATGTACCACCAACACCACCACCACCTCCGTCACCAAGCGTCTCAACCATGTCACACGCCAGCGTTCAGCTCTCCATCTCACAAACATTTGAGAGAAAGCGTAAATTCCCACCTAGCCACCCTCGATCCCTGGCCCTGAATGCCAGCATTTCTAAACTACTGGCCTATGAAATGCTGTCATTTAGGCTGGTGGACACAGACAGCTTCAAACAGCTCATGTCGCTTGCTGTCCCACAGTATGTTGTTCCCAGCCGCCACTACTTCTCCAAGAGAGCCGTGCCTTCCCTGCACAACCAAGTATCCGATAAAATCAAGTGTGCACTGCGCAACGCCATCTGTAGCAAGGTCCACCTAACCACAGATACGTGGACCAGTAAGCACGGCCAGGGACGCTATATCTCCCTAACTGCACACTGGGTAAATGTAGTGGCAGCTGGGCCCCAGGCGGAGAGCTGTTTGGCGCACGTCCTTCCGCCGCCAAGGATCGCAGGGCAACATTCTTTGCCTCCTGTTGCCACCTCCTCCTTCTCGGCTTCCTCCTCCTCTTCTTCCACCTGCTCATCCAGTCAGCCACACACCTTCACCACCAACTTCAGCACAGCCCGGGGTAAACGTCAGCAGGCCATTCTGAAACTCATATGTTTGGGGGACAGGCCCCACACCGCACAGGAGTTGTGGCGGGGTATAGAACAACAGACCGACGAGTGGTTGCTGCCGGTGAGCCTCAAGCCCGGCCTGGTGGTGTGTGATAATGGGCGAAATCTCGTTGCAGCTCTGGGACTAGCCAATTTGACGCACGTCCCTTGCTTGGCGCATGTGCTGAATTTGGTGGTGCAGAAGTTCATTCACAACTACCCCGACATGTCAGAGCTGCTGCATAAAGTGCGGGCCGTCTGTTCGCGCTTCCGGTGTTCACATCCTGCTGCTGCTCGCCTGTCTGCACTACAGCGTAACTTCGGCCTTCCCGCTCACCGCCTCATATGCGACGTGCCCACCAGGTGGAACTCCACCTTGCACATGCTGGACAGACTGTGCGAGCAGCAGCAGGCCATAGTGGAGTTTCAGCTGCAGCACGCACGGGTCAGTCGCACTACAGAACAGCACCACTTCACCACCAATGACTTGGCCTCCATGCGAGACCTGTGTGCCCTGTTGCGCTGTTTCGAGTACTCCACCAACATGGCCAGTGGCGATGACACCGTTATCAGCGTGACAATACCACTTCTATGTCTCTTTGAGAAAACACTTAGGGCGATGATGGAAGAGGAGGTGGCCCAGGAGGAGGAGGAGGAGGAAGAGGGGTCATTTTTAGCACTTTCAGGCCAGTCTCTTCGAAGTGACTCAGAGGGAGGTTTTTGGCAACAGCAGAGGCCAGGTACAAATGTGGCCAGCCAGGGCCCACTACTGGAGGACGAGGAGGACGAGGATGAGGAGGAGGTGGAGGAGGATGAGGATGAAGCATCACTGGTGCGTGGCTGGGGGGAAAGGCAGGACGATGACGATACGCCTCCCACAGAGGACAGCTTGTCCTTACCCCTGGGCAGCCTGGCACACATGAGCGACTACATGCTGCAGTGCCTGCGCAACGACAGCAGAGTTGCCCACATTTTAACCTGTGCGGACTACTGGGTTGCCACCCTGCTGGATCCACGCTACAAAGACAATGTGCCCACCTTACTTCCTGCACTGGAGCGTGATAGGAAGATGCGCGAGTACAAGCGCACGTTGGTAGACTGCGCTACTGAGAGCATTCCCAAATGTCACAGGGGAACAAGTGGAAGCCCAAGGCCAAGGCAGAGGAGGAGCAAGAGGTCGCCAAGGCAGCTGTGTCACGGCCAGCTCCTCTGAGGGCAGGGTTAGCATGGCAGAGATGTGGAAAACTTTTGTCAACACGCCACAGCTAACTGCACCACCACCTGATACGCAACGTGTTAGCAGGAGGCAACATTTCACTAACATGGTGGAACAGTACGTGTGCACACCCCTCCACGTACTGACTGATGGTTCGGCCCCATTCAACTTCTGGGTCTCTAAATTGTCCACGTGGCCAGAGCTAGCCTTTTATGCCTTGGAGGTGCTGGCCTGCCCGGCGGCCAGCGTTTTGTCTGAACGTGTATTCAGCACGGCAGGGGGCGTCATTACAGACAAACGCAGCCGCCTGTCTACAGCCAATGTGGACAAGCTGACGTTCATAAAAATGAACCAGGCATGGATCCCACAGGACCTGTCCGTCCCTTGTCCAGATTAGACATTAACTACCTCCCCTTAACCATATATTATTGGACTCCAGGACACTTCCTCATTCAATCCTATTTTTATTTTCATTTTACCATTATATTGCGAGGCTACCCAAAGTTGAATGAACCTCTCCTCTGTCTGGGTGCCAGGGCCTAAATATATGCCAATGGACTGTTCCAATGTTGGGTGACGTGAAGCCTGATTCTCTGCTATGACATGCAGACTAATTCTCTGCTGACATGAAGCCAGATTGTCTGTTACGGGACCTCTCTCCTCTGCCTGGGTGCTGGGCCTAAATATCTGACAATGGACTGTTGCAGTGGTGGCTGACGTGAAGCCTGATTTTCTGCTATGACATGCAGACTGATTCTCTGCTGACATGAAGCCAGATTGTCTGTTACGGGACCTCTCTCCTCTGCCTGGGTGCTGGGCCTAAATATCTGACAATGGACTGTTGCATTGGTGGCTGACGTGAAGCCTGATTCTCTGCTATTACATGCAGACTAATTCTCTGCTGACATGAAGCCAGATTGTCTGTTACGGGACCTCTCTCCTCTGCCTGGGTGCTGGGCCTAAATTTATGAAAATGGACTGTTGCAGTGGTGGGTGACGTGAAGCCTGATTCTCTGCTATGACATGAAGACTGATTCTCTGCTGACATGAAGCCAGATTGTCTGTTACGGGACCTCTCTCCTCTGCCTGGGTGCTGGGCCTAAATTTATGAAAATGGACTCTTACAGTGGTGGGTGACGTGAAGCCTGATTCTCTGCTATGACATGAAGACTGATTCTCTGCTGACATGAAGCCAGATTGTCTGTTACGGGACCTCTCTCCTCTGCCTGGGTGCTGGGCCTAAATTTATGAAAATGGACTGTTGCAGTGGTGGGTGACGTGATGCCTGATTCTCTGCTATGATATGAAGACTGATTCTCTGCTGACATGAAGCCAGATCCTCTGTTACGGGACCTCTCTCCTCTGCCTGGGTGCTGGGCCTAAATATCTGACAATGGACTGTTGCATTGGTGGCTGACGTGAAGCCTGATTCTCTGCTATGACATGCAGACTAATTCTCTGCTGACATGAAGCCAGATTGTCTGTTACGGGACCTCTCTCCTCTGCCTGGGTGCTGGGCCTAAATTTATGAAAATGGACTCTTACAGTGGTGGGTGACGTGAAGCCTGATTCTCTGCTATGACATGAAGACTGATTCTCTGCTGACATGAAGCCAGATTGTCTGTTACGGGACCTCTCTCCTCTGCCTGGGTGCTGGGCCTAAATATCTGACAATGGACTGTTGCATTGGTGGCTGATGTGAAGCCTGATTCTCTGCTATGACATGCAGACTAATTCTCTGCTGACATGAAGCCAGATTGTCTGTTACGGGACCTCTCTCCTCTGCCTGGGTGCTGGGCCTAAATTTATGAAAATGGACTGTTGCAGTGGTGGGTGACGTGAAGCCTGATTCTCTGCTATGACATGAAGACTGATTCTCTGCTGACATGAAGCCAGATTGACTGTTACGGGACCTCTCTCCTCTGCCTGGGTGCTGGGCCTAAATTTATGAAAATGGACTGTTGCAGTGGTGGGTGACGTGAAGCCTGATTCTCTGCTATGATATGAAGACTGATTCTCTGCTGACATGAAGCCAGATTCTCTGTTACGGGACCTCTCTCCTCTGCCTGGGTGCCGGGGCCTAAATATCTGAGAATGGACTGTTCCAGTGGTGGGTGACGGGAAGCCAGATTCTCTGCTATGGGGCCTCTCTCCAATTGATTTTGGTTAATTTTTATTTATTTAATTTTTATTTTAATTCATTTCCCTATCCACATTTGTTTGCAGGGGATTTACCTACATGTTGCTGCCTTTTGCAGCCTGATGATGCTGCCGAGAGGTAACCCCTTTATGGCCAAGCTGACTAGACCCCACTGCACGGTTTGTTAACGAATCCCATCACTGGACACATTGCAATTACTTGCACAAGGGCAATTCCTTGCAATGTGTCCTTTGTTCCCACACCTGAAGCACCTGATTGGGCCTTCTGTCCTGTGTGTTTTGCAGTGCTTCGCTATATGACCCAAGCCACCACACGCAAAACATATCCAAAGGTTTATTCACCAAAGCAATGTGACGTTTAGACCTGTGTGGTCTTTCTCAAGCTTGAGAAAGACCACACAGGTCGAAACGTTGCATTTCTTTGGTGAATAAACCCTTGGATATTGAAGACAAGAGAGTGCTGCGGTTTCTTTATCAGTCTATTCATGTTTGGGGGAGTGCAGGACTGACTCCCAACATGGCTGGCACCACATTAAGGAATGGCAATTTATTACCAATTTTTCCATTGTGCTGCTACTCTTCATTTTTTCTATAGCCTGTGATGTCCACCACTGAGTCACAGGCAGCTTTTGTTTCATGGGGGTGGACAGCAGCCCCACCAGCATGTCTGCACACTCAGGAGCACAGTAAAAGCCAGCCGCGGTGCTCTGCAGACTCCTGAATATAGGCGTGCAGTGCAGGGAGTGAGAAGGAAGCACAAGCACCGCACCACATGCATCAAGAGACGGGTCCTTCCGCCCACTGAAAGATGGCAGCGCCAGCCGCCAGCATCACTGCAGGGAAAGTGGGTTGCTAGATGGCCGCTGGCACATCCGCAATACCCAGTCCCCATAGCTCTGTGTGCTTTTATTGTGTAAAAACCCATTTGATACATATGCAAATTAACCACAGATGAGTCAGAGCTTGAAATTATGACTCTTCTCTGGTCACACAAGTAAGATATGACTCTTATGTTAATTTGCATAAATGGCGGGAAGTACAAAAATGCATAATACTTATTGAATTAGTGTGCAAATGAAATTAAAAGTGTAATTTATATGTTTAGGGTAACACAATGAACAATTAGAAACGCTCAGTGAGGGTAGCATAGTAGAGGTGACAGGTTCCCTTTAAGGCAGAGAGGCAGTGATTACAGCCCAGTATCATCGCTGAACAGAGCAAAACACCCCCTTCACTATAGAAGTGTACAGTCAGGGGGGTGTTCCTCACTGTCCAGTGATAACATGGTCCCCCACACAGTACAATGCCACTGTGGCCCTAACACATACTATGGACCCTGGGCTGTGTGAAAAATGTGGGGCCCCACCCAACTAATACATAGACATTGTAACAGAACCATGCTTACTACAAAGATATAATAACGGTATATGTACAGTGTACGTGTGAATATGCAGATATAAGTACAGTGTGTATGAGAGTATAGAGATACATACCTTCCAACCGTCCCAGATCCAGCGGGAAAGTCCCGGATTTCAGTGGCTATCCCACTGTCCCGGTATGGGGGAGCTATGTCCCGCTTTCTGGCAGCTGTCCCTGCGTCCATAGGAAGCAGAGACAGGTGCCTGTATTATGATGAATATGTGAAGAAAGAGAAAGGTGAGGGTTAATCAGATATTATGGAAACAGATCCAGAAGATCAGAAAAAAATAGAGGCACCGGTGGCTTAGGAGTACGTAATGTTGGTAAACAAAAGGAAGTAAAATAGGTGAAGGATACGGTCTATGGGCAGGAAGGCTGCTAGTGGGTTGTACCACGCGGATGTGAAATCAGCATGTAAAGCAAATATAAGAGGAAGGAACAGATAAATAGGTTGAATGGTCTGTGGAGGAGGCGGAGCTGAGTCTGACTGTTTGCCCCGCCCACCGCACAGACAAGAGGTGTGGAGAGCCGACAGGGGTGAAGGAATGATGAAGTAGGGAGCCGATGCCAGCTCTCTGCTTCATCATAATACAAATATAAGAGGAAGGAACAGATAGGTTGAATGCAGTGGGCTTGTGGGGTTAACCCACTAAGTAACCAGTGGGTTAACCCCACAAGCCCACTGCATTCAACCTATCTGTTCCTTCCTCTTATATTTGTATTATGATGAAGCAGAGAGCCGGTGTTCTGCCAGATTTATATTCCAGAGCGCTATACCTGAAGTGACACGGCCGCACCGGAAGTGACGCAACCGCACATGAATAAGCTTGAGGAGGGCGTGTGCGGCGCTGGGCAAGCACACATCCACTGGATTAGCAAAAAATCATTGCAGCACCGCAGGAGAAGGACTTCATGCGCATGCGAAAAAACGTACACCGCGCACTTAGGGATAGGTAGATTTTCTAGCGCAAAATGTCCCATCAGATCTCCCTACCCCTGAGTGTGGTACTATGTAAGGGCATTAAGATAACTGATTGGCATTAGGTGCATAGTTATGTTTTGGGCGGAAAAAATTTGCCACGGAGTGTAAGGTGCGCCGCACAATATGTCACTCTTTGTTCGTTTAGAAAGTTGGGAGGTATGTAGATATATGTACTGTGTATGCGTGTATAGAGATATATGTACAGTGTATATGTCTAGTCTAAAGTGTGTGTGTAGATATGCACTGTACAATTGTACAGTACAATGTATGTGAGTATATAGATATAACCTATAAAATCTAGTTGCTGGGCTGTAGTGCACATAAGGACCATTCAGTCATTTAAAGGATAACTGTCACACTTAGACCCTAATTTCAATTTTCATCTATGTAGTTACTAATAACATGATATTCCAGAATCAGTTACTATTAGACTAATTTACCCCATATTTAATGAGATTCAGCCCTTAGCAACCAGTCTGCATAAAACTGCAATTTCTCTATTTAGTTAAGATGGCAGCCACTGCCCTCACCCTGAGGCTAATCCCGCCTGCCCTCACTAGCCAGTAACAATACCCCCCCAAAAGTGTCAGTAACCAGAGCCCTCCCCCCTAAAGGGTTAATCTCCTGCAGCACAAAGGGGTCCTCTTACCACATGTTGCTTTCATTTATACACTGAGCAGATGGCAGATCTCCCTTCCCTGGTCTGCGCTGCTCCAACTCTGCCTTCTCCAGCTCTGCTGAGTGAGGGAGCATCTGCTAAGTGCAGGGACAGGGAGAAGTGCACACAGCCCAGGCACTGTTATCAGCTGCTGGGGAGGACCTGGCCTTAATCATTTACTTACAGTCCCTGGCTGTCAGTAATCTGACCTTGCACGCTGCGTGCTTCCGCGTCCTCCGTCCTTCAACACATAGACGGACCATGCCTAGCAACCCTATTTTAAGCACAGGTAAAAGCAGGCAGTACAGGGAACAAAAATATGGAATTAAGGGGTAATTGAATACACAGGGAAAAGTTGAAATAGGGCCACCAAGGAGATATTAATCACCACAATCCAATACTTCAAAAAATAATAATATATATGACAGTTATACTTTAACTGTAGATATGTATTTATAACATAAACACTGACATCTATATACGGTACTCGCATACGCCATACGCATAGCTATATACACACACTGTACATCTACATACTCATACTTTACATACAGTATATCTATATACTCACATATACTGTACATATATCTACATACACATACACTGTACATACAGTACATCTTTATACTCACATATATATTGTGCATAGATCTATACACTTACACACACTGCAAACATTGCTATACACAAACAAATTAAAATTGTCACCATACTTACATGCTGGACAAGCTGGGGTCACGATCCTGGGGGTTAATTTGATTTCTTCCTCTACTGCTGATGGATCATCTTTATGTCAGAGGGCAGAGTGAGGTTATCACTCACTGCCCCTCAAGCAGACAGAGTTTCCTGGGCATGCAGTAGAGTGCGACAGTAGAGAGAAACAACATAGAGCCAGAGGTGCACAAGCGGAGGGTAGCAGCAGCCTCACAAAACGTCCTGGCAATAGCATCAGTACGTTATGAACACCAATCGGAGCCTGGGCATGCGGCTGTGAGTGGGCATATGTAGACCCTGAACAAGGTGCTGAAGAAGATGTGTGGCTGCTGCTTAGAGGGAATAGTGGCCAGCTCCCTGGAGTTCCAGCACTGAGGTCTTCCATCTGAATTGATGGAAGCACTCAAAGAGGCTGGCACCCCTCTGAGAGCAGGCATCTGGGGTGTAAGGCCTCCTCTCCTATGTAGACTGTAACTAGGCAGAGGCAGTCCGAGCCTGCATACAGACCAATTTTACTGAGTGGGCGGTGTATGGTCTGAGCATTGACAGACTGATATCCCACCCATTTAACCTCTGAAGCAATGCTGGCAGCAATCATAATTTTATTTTGAAAAGACAACCTCTGGATATGATGCTAGGCACATGCACTCAACTTCTTTAGTTGAACATGGCGATGCCTGTTCTAAGTTGATCCTGTCTTGTTAAACCGCTGTATGGTCGTGGCCACCATGCTGCAGTTCAGTCTCAGGTTGTTGGCAATGAGATGGTATGAGAGAGTGTGATAGAAATAACACCGACTTTAACACACCTTCCCCCCATTCACACCTGAGACCTTGTAACACAAACGAGTCACATGACACTGGGAGGGGAAAATGGCTAATTGGGCACAATTTGGCCATTTTCGCTTAGGCCCCTTTCACATGGACGAGAATTCTGTGCGGGTGCAATGCGTGAGGTGAACGCATTGCACCCGCACTCAATCCGGACCCATTTACTTCAATGGGGCTGTTCAGATGAGCGTGGATTTTCACGCATCACTTGTGCTTTCACGCAACACAGACCCCATAGAAATGAATGACAACTACTCTGCAGAGACCCAGGGACATGGGTGGTATAGGTTTACCCAATCCCCAACTTTACAACAAAGCTATCCACTTATCCAGAGTGCTTGATAGACATAAATCCTGGGTGAAAATGGAGTCCTCAACAGTCAAATTCTCATTTAGGGCACTACTGACTGGTGATATGGAAAAATCCACCTCTCTCTCCAACTCCAACCCAGTTATAAACTCCTCGCTCAAAGTGTGGAAATGGTTTCAAGACTCTAGTTGGGGTTTTCCCTTACCATCACCTCTGATTCAAGTGAGAGATATATTGGAGTTGGCCCCATTGGAATTGAAACAATGTCTTCCCCAGTCACTTAAAACATCCCAAACCCCTATTCTATCACTTTTTAATACAGAAGGGAAGTTAGCAAACAAAAAATAAATTGCTACATTACTTTCCCTCTCTGACTCACTCCCCTCTCCAGTATCTTTCCTTCACACTTACATTGCTAAACATGTCCCCCTTCAAACACTTCTCAGACCAATCACTTGGTTTGAAGGATGGATCTGCAGCCAAACCATAATTAGTAAGCCGAACTCTTAAATATATAAGAAACTGAATACTCCCATTAATATGCCAAAACCGGCTTTTATAGGCCTATGGGAAAGGGTTTTGAAAATCTCCTTCTCAACACAAAACTTAAATAAACTATTCATTACTCCACACAAATCCTCAAGGTGTGTCCTCATACAGAAAAACAGCTACAAAATATTAACAAGATGGTACAAAACCCCTGACATCTCATCCAAGTACGACAGCTCTAGATCAGATAAATGTTGGAGGTGTAGTGAGACAAGAGGCACATTTCTCCATATCTGGTGGCTTTGCCCCCAAGAATCAAGATGGTGGGAAGATATATTCATTCAGAGTAACAAAATATGCAAAACCTCAATACCAACAGACCCACAATTAGCCCTGTTAAGTCTACCACCGTCAGACTCTACCTCTAATATTCCTCCATTATTTCACATCCTTCTCATGGCTGCACGTCTTCTTTTACCACGTTTTTGGTTAACAGCTGAACTTCCATCCCCAGATCTCTGGAGGGAAAAGATTGAAACCATATACAGATTTGAAGAGTTAGCGGCAGCAGAAGCACGCAATTTTCAATTATTCAAAGGCAGATGGGATAATTGGGTGAACCACAGACATACCACCCACAGGAATACTATTCCTATTAAATAAGTAACTCATTACAATAGAATGTATATTACACTCTCCCTTCCGTAGGGACATGATAAAAAGTAAATTAAACAACAAAACTGGAAAAGTAATGAAATACAATCGTATACTCATTTAAGACTCCCATATTAATGTGTTTATGTAATGTACTCAATATTCACCATATGTGTCCACTTTACAGGTTCTCTTTTCTGTTTGTACCCAGATTATTGACCTTGTACAATTCATTACTGACCATGTACGATTTATCTCTCCTTTACAATTGTACAACTGTGTATACTTCAAAGAAAAAAAAAGAAAAAAAAATGTAACGTTTCAAGTAAAAAACAAGTGGCCTTTTCGCAAAAAAAAAAAATAATATATATATATTTTTTTTTTTTTCTAAAATAGGTATTGCCAAGTCCGTATCAACCGGCTCTATACTGTCAAAAACAAAACAAAATAAAAACTGTGCTAAAAAAAAACATTTTTTGTCACCTTACATCACTAAAAGTGCAACACCAAGTGATCAAAAGGGCATATGCCCTCCAAAATACGTAGAACCATTCTAACCGTTACCTCATCCTGCAAAAAAATGAGCCCCTACCTAAGACAATCGCCTATGGAGATACTAAAACATGATTTTTTTGTTTAACCACTTCAACCCCCCTAGCTGAAACCCCCTTAATGACCAGGCCACTTTTTACACTTCTGCACTATACTACTTTCACCGTTTATTGCTCGGTCATGCAACTTACCACCCAAATGAATTTTACCTCCTTTTCTTCTCACTAATAGAGCTTTCATTTGGTGGTATTTCATTGCTGCTGACATTTTTTGTTATTAATCGAAATATAACGATTTTTTTGCAAAAAAATGAAATTTTTCACTTTCAGTTGTAAAATTTTGCAAAAAAACCGACATCCATATATAAATTTTTCGCTAAATTTATTGTTCTACATGTCTTTGATAAAAAAAAGAATGTTTGGGCAAAAAAAATGGTTTGGGTAAAAGTTATAGCGTTTACAAACTATGGTACAAAAATGTGAATTTCCACTTTTTGAAGCAGCTCTGACTTTCTGAGCACCTGTCATGTTTCCTGAGGTTCTACAATGCCCAGACAGTAGAAAACCCCCACAAATGACCCCATTTCGGAAAGTAGACACCCTAAGGTATTTGCTGATGGGCATAGTGAGTTCATAGAACTTTTTATTTTTTGTCACAAGTTAGCGGAAAATGATGATTTTTTTTTTTGATTTTTTTTTCTTACAAAGTCTCATATTCCACTAACCTGTGACAAAAAATAAAAAATTGAACTCACTATGCCCATCACAAAATACCTTGGGGTGTCTTCTTTCCAAAATGGGGTCACTTGTGGGGTAGTTATAGGCATTTTAGGGGCCCATATGCGTGAGAAGTAGTTTGCAATCAAAATCTGTAAAAAAATGACCGGTGAAATCCAAAAGGTGCACTTTGGAATGTGTGCCCCTTTGCCCACCTAGGCTGCAAAAAAGTGTCACACATCTGGTATCACCGTACTTAGGAGAAGTTGGGGAATGTGTTTTGGGGTGTCATTTTACATATACCCATGCTGGGTGAGAGAAATATCTTGGCAAAATACAACTTTTCCCATTTTTTTATACAAAGAGGGCATTTTTAGACATTTGGATCCCAGACTTCTTCTCACACTTTAGGGCCCCTAAAAAGCTAATATAAATACCCCACATGTGACCCCACTTTGGAAAAAAGACACCCCAAGGTATTCAATGAGGGGCCTGGCGAGTTCATAGAAATTTGTTTTTTTTGGCATAAGTTAGCGGAAATTGGTTTTTTTTTATTTTTTCTCACAAAGTCTCACTTTCCGCTAACTTGGGACAAAAATTTAAATCTTTCATGGACTCAATATGCCCCTCAGTGAATACCTTGGAGTGTCTTCTTTCCAAAATGGGGTCATTTGTGGGGTGTTTGTACTGCCCTGGCATTTGAGGGTCTCCGCAATCATTACATGTATGGCCAGCATTAGGAGTTTCTGCTATTCTCCTTATATTGAGCATACAGGTAATGAGATTTTTTTTTCCTGGCAAACCAGATTTCTCCATTCACATCAATCGATGTGGATGAATAAATCATTGCCGGGATTTTTATTTTATTTTTTTATATACAAAGTGTTTGCCAAAGCATAGGAACACCGCCTCCTCCTCAGCTCATATGCCTCGGCAAACGTATCTTTTACTGCAGAGGAGAAATCTCGTCTTGCAGCCCCGCATACACCGACTTGTGTGTAATCTGACAGCAGCGCAATGCTTTTGTCAGAATGCACATCAGTGCTGCAGCTAGTCGATCAGTTGGTCCACCTGGAAGGTAAAAAAAAAAAGAAAAAAACAGGCCGCAACGCAATAATTTTATTAACTTTTGAACAGAACATATAAACGTTAACTTTTTGAACTGAACATTAACCTTTTTGCTTACTGGTGATTTTTTATTTTATTTTTTCCTTTATAGGACAAACCTCTCCTTCCCCATGGGACAATGTGCAAAGCGCAAATCGCCCAAAGATGTGGCGAAGTGCGTTATGCACTTTGTCCCAGGTGAAAGGAAAGGTTTGCAGCAGCTCTGTGTGAATGGGCCCTAATAGCCCTGTGTGCCTGTCCTGGTGAGATGTGATCCCTATGCTAGGTGTACCTGTGTGTGGTACTTCCGGAAACACTCCCCTAAGCATAGGGCAGGGTGGTCAGGGCAGTCAGGACAGAAATAGCGGGTGTCACGCCTTATTCCACTCCTGCTACAGACACAACATCTTTTTTGGGGTGACGGTTGGGTTGAGGTACCGGCAACGACATTGGGGAAATGTCGCTCGTGTAGACGGCTAACTACACTGGTGGATGGGGCCACGGAACCTCCTGGGTACAGGAGGTTCTCGATGATCTCTTCCTGAAATTTGAGGAAGGATTGTGTTCTCTCAGCCTTACTGTAGAGAACAAAACTATTATACAGAGCCAATTGAATTAGGTATACAGACACCTTCTTATACCAGCGTCTGGTTCTGCGGGACACTAAATACGGAGACAACATCTGGTCATTGAAGTCCACCCCTCCTATGTGAAGGTTATAGTCGTGGACTGAGAGGGGCTTTTCAGTGACACGGGTTGCATATATTGCATTTTATTTTTCTGTTAACCCTTGCTTTCTTAGCGAAAGAAAATGGATTAGAATGGAAAATCTGCCAAAAAAGTGAAATTCTGAAATTTCATCTACATATTCCTTTAATTCTTGTGTAACACCTAAAGGGTTAACAAAGTTTGTAAAATCAGTTTTAAGTACCTTGAGGGGTTTAGTTTCAAAAATGGGGTACCTTTTGGAGTTTCTACTCTAGGGGTGCATCTTCAGATGTGACAGGGCAACTTAAAATTATACTAGTGAAATCTGCCTTCCAAAAACCATATGGCATTTTTTTTCTTCTGTGCCCTGCAGTGTGCCATACAGCAGTTTATGACCACATACAGGGTGTTTCTGTAAACTACAGACTCAGGGTGATACATATTAAGTTTTGTTTGGCTGTTAACCCTTGCTTTGCTACTGGAAAAAATGGATTAAAATTAGAGATGAGCGAATTTTTAAAAAAATTTGATTCGCCGGTTTGCCCCAAAAGTTTGGGTTGATCCAAATAAATTTACAGAGAATTACGTAAAAAGATTGCTAATTCCTGGCTGTACAGAGCCTTTATAGTGGTGTAGAACACTGTGCCTTGCAGTAACACACATAGGGAGTCTGCTTTGGTAGTGAAATAATACTGTGAGTCAGTATGACATGCAGGTGACAGGCGTCGCATTAAGGTTTACTGCACACTTTTTTTATTTGGGCAGTCATGGGCCAAAACTGACCACATAACTCAAATATGAACTCAGCCTTACAGGTCGATGTTAGCACCAAGCAGAAGCACACTCCTTTTACACCGTCGTCAGCTGATTCCACATAGATATCTACAGAACCTGTTCTATTAAATGTTTATACAAGTAGTGCCCCCGACAGAGTAGAGATGGTGTCAGCAGTAAGTGTGTGTAGACGTCACTGATTATTTTGCCCTTCCTCTGATCTGTCAGAACAATAACCCCCAATAAAAACAGATCCTGTCTGTAGAGCATCTGACTTCACTCGGTCAGCATTTGGTCAATAATCCATCAGTATTGCTAATGCAAAAAAAACAGGCGTGGATCGAAACCAGAGATAAAACATGAATGGAATATTTGCAAGTCTTTGTACCCACTCCTGCTTTTGGCTACCAAATCACAAGAAAATACTGATGGGACCATACAGGCCTTACAGCTGCTACACAGACAATATCCATTGTGCGTCTCATTTTACCTTCCTTCTGACAGATAAGAGGAAGGGTAAAATACTGTAAATGATGATGTCAGCCAAACCAAAAAGGCTAAATAGTGCACCCAACAATGAAGTAGGGATGGTGGGAACAGCATGAGAAGTCCACAGAGTGGCCCTATGACATAGTGGTGAGGTGAAAGCAGCATGAAGAGACCACAGAGTATCCAATCACAGAGTCTGTAGGTGGCGGCAGCATCAGGAGACCACAGAGTGTCAAGGAGAAATAGTGTGGAGGTGGCGGCAGCATCAGGAGGCCACAGAATAGCACAATGACAAAGTGTGTAGGTGGCGGCAACATGAGAAAAACACAGAGTGGCAAGGTGACTTAGTGGTGAGGTGAAAGCAGCATGAGGAGACTACAGAGTGGCCCAATCACAGAGTCTGTAGGCGGCGGCAGCATCAAGAGGCCACAGAGTGGCAAGGTGTCACATAGTGGAGGTAGAAGCAGCATGAGGAGGCCACAGAGTGGCACAATGACATAGTGTGGAGATGGTGGCAGCATCAGGAGGCCGCAGAGTGGCACAATGACAGAGTGTGGAGGTGGTGGCAGCATCAGGAAGCCACAGAGTGGCAAGGTGATATAGAGTGGAGGTAGGAGCAACATAAGGAGACCACAGACTGGTTTAATCACAGAGTTTGTAGGTGGCGGCAGCATCAGGAGGCCACAGAGTGGCAAGGTGACATAGTGTGGAAGTAGGAGCACCATCGGAAGACTACAGAGTAGCAAGGTGACATAGTGTGGAGGTGGGTGGCAATACCAGTATCCGAAGAATACAGTAGGAGAAAGAAGGAGCACTTGGCATCAGATGTGTGTCATCAGGCGGGTGGCAGCATCAGAATATTAGCTGAGGCAGGTAGCCAGAAGAAACCGGTTTCTTTTGTCAAAATGTTGGTGCGGCACCATGAATGATCTAGTCTGATGCATCAGGAATTGGTGGCTTGAAATCCTGGCTGATCCCCACTTGATTCATCTGTACAAAGGTCAGTCTCTCCACATTTTGGGTGGAAAGGCGAGTTCTCCTTGGGGTAACTGTCACGTGCCGGAGATTACGGGGTACCTCCAGGATGCATTGCGAGCAAGGCATGGACAAGGCATCGCAAAGAAAGGGAATTCTCCCTCTGGGGAATTCATGGAGCTCCCTTTTCGGAGGCAGACCTGGTACCAACTGAAGCCATCTAGGAGCGCAGCCATCATGTCATGAACAAGGAATGCAACCATCATGACATAAACATAGCATGGAAACATGAACAGGCATAGCGAGGTACAGGAGATGGAATAGAACAGAAGACAACAATGCAGAACCATGAGACCCATACCGAGACATAGGTGGCCAGACAAAGGCAAAGGCAAAACCTGGCAAAGCAAAACCTAGACACCCATGACAAAGCCAAAAGGGCATGACACCCACCGGGAATGGACAAGGACAGACATGAACAAAGACATAGCAGGGCACCGACACCCTCAAGGCATGGCATGGCGTGGTGTCATGGACAGGAAGAGCAGAAGCATAGCAGGGTACTGGACAGCCTGAAATAACAGTACTGACCCCCAGAATGCACACAAGAACAGGAACAGCATGAATTAACAGAACTGACCACAAGCTATGCAGACTGAGCCTTGAACCTCCATACTCAAAGACAGAAGTAGCAGCCTAACGAGCGCACATGGACACACCCCAGGAACGGAAGAGAGAGTTTAACCCTATCAGAACCATGCAGGGAGGTACCTAATCAGGTCAGGGGTAAACAAGAAACCATAGCAAAAAATCTGCAATAAAGGACGTCACCCTTAGCAACCAGCAACCACGGAACGCCATAGCCAGAACGCAAAGGAGCAACAGACCAGAATATCCACTGGGAGACGATACTGCCTGAGAGGGGGCACAAACTACGTCACGGAGAACCTCCACGTGACAGTAACTATGGCCCCCGCCACACTAAACACCCGCTCTTATGCCACACTACTTGCCGGGTAGGACAGCTTTTCCAGGGCAAACTCGGCTAGTTGCGACCACAAATGCAGTTTGGCTGCCCAGTAGTTCAGTGGATCTTCAGGGTCGGCTGGCAGGGTGCATTCCAAGTATGCCACGACCTGCTGGGTCAGGTTCTGCTCTACATCTTGCTGCCGGTGAGTACTTATTTCACTATGCGGGTGAAGAAAGTTGCTCATCAGCAACTGTAGACTCAAGCTGCTGCAAATGGAGCTGGTACTGCTCCTGCCATCCCACCCCTCCCCAGCAGCCATGTCAGTGGAACGTGAGTGCAGAGCCCCCCCCCCCCCCCCCCCCCAGTTAGACCTGCGAGAGGGTGGATGATGGTGCAGATAGGCAGGGGCCAACTGACTACATAATATGTCTCTTTAGTAGTTCAGTTTGTCCTCCCTCTCAGCGGGTGTAAAAAAGGCACCCATTTTGGACTGGTAGGGAGGGTCCAACAAGGTGAAGAGCCAGAAGCCATCCCTATGCTGAATGGTGACAATTCGACTGTCACTACACAAGCAAATGAGCATGTAGCGTGCCATTCGCGCAAGTGACTCGGAGGGACTCCGTGCCTCCATCTCCACTGCATACTGCCACAATGTGTCTGGGTCATCTGACTCATCTTCCCTATCTCTCTCTTGCTCCTCCTGCTCCTCCTTTCCTGTTACCTGTATAGCAAAACCACCCATTTTGCTAGACATTGCCTGTGCTCCAATGTCCTCCTCCTCCTCCAGTTCAGCCCCCACAGGGCTCATGTGGCCATGAGATCTAGGCACCACACCACATCTCCGGTCCCCTGACCATCCATCTTTACTAGCATCTGTTCCAGGACATGAAGCAGTGGAATGACATTGTTTATCCTGTAGTCCTGGCGACTGACAAATGACGTGGCCCTCTCCTTCTGAGCAAATGGCAAGTGTCACGCATGAGCTGCCACTGGCTGACATTAAAGTTACACAGGGAAGTACTCCTGTCCACTTGGATCATCAGGAAATTGTTGATGGCCTTTCTCTGTTCATATAGTCACTCCAACTTATGGAGGGCGGAATTCCAACGGGTGGAAACATCGTATATCAGCCTATGTTGGGGGATGCTGTTATGTCACTGCAGCTCAAGGAGGGTATGCTTTACGGTGTACGAGTGGCTGAAGTGCAGGCAAAGTTTCCTAGCCATTTTTAGGATGTGTTACAGATAGGTGGAATACTTCAGGAACCAGTTGACATCCAAAATGAACACGTGTGCCATGCAAGGCGAATGGCTCAGCCCTCCTTAATGCAGCTCTGACAGAATGTTCTTCCCGTTGTCGGTCACAATGATTCCAATTTTCAGTTGTCACGGAGAAAGCCAGGATTAGATTTCTTGGTGAAGCAGTTCCTCCCCCGTGTGACTCGGTTCACCCAGGCAAACGAGGTGCAGAACATGGGACTATACCATGCCCTGCACATGTGGTATTCTGAAGAGGCACTCTGCATTGTCCCTGCAGTGGAAGCTGAGGACAGGGTGCAGGATGAGGAGGCAGAGGCAGACATTGTCGCTGGACCAACGGCGTGGCAACGTGAAGAAGGAAGTAGCGTCACCTGGCCAAGTTGCGGATGTGGCTGTGCAGGAACCACATTCATCCAGTGGGCCGTAAACTAGATGTATTGTCCCTGACCGTAGTTATAGCTCCACAGTTCGGGGCTGATGTGCACTTTAGCAGACACTGACAGGCTCAAGGACTGGCTCACCTTCTGTTCTACATGTGTATGCAGGGATGGTACTGTCTTTTTGGCAAATAAATGACGGCTTAGGACTCTCTACCTCGGCTGAGCACAAGTCATCAGTTCTCTGAAAGGTGCAGAGTCCACCACTAGGAAAGTGAGGGACTGCAGCACCAGCAACTTGGCCAGGAGCATATTCAGCTTCTGCGCCGTTGGATGAGTGTACGCATACTGTTGTCTCTTGGCAATTGCTTCGGTGTTCGACTGCTGACGGAATACATGACAAGGAGGAGGAGGAGGAGGAGCAGGAGTATCAGGACTAGCAGATTGTGGGAAAGACAGACTGCTTTCTTCGGCTGAGGTGGTGGAACCTTGACTGCCAGAAACCGGTTGCATGTCAGTGGGTGTAGCAGCGGTTGCTGCGGCAGGCTGGACCACCACATTGGAACCACGGTTCTCCCAGTCCACTTTATGGCGACGTTGACATGGCATATGGCATATGTTGACACAGAGCCATAGTGCCAACATTGGCACCCTGGCCACGCTTCACCCTCTGCCCACAGATTCTACATACGGCCATGTTCCCCTCCTCCGTCAGCTTATAAAAAACCTACCACACCGCCAAGTAGGTGATTTTCCTCCCAACAGTTCACACTGACTGACTGCCTCCTTGAGCCCCTGCACCATTACTTCCCAGGCAGGTAGGCTCCCGGGAAGCGGGTGGTCTACCCCAGGTGCGTTTGGCTCCCGATCTCACACTGCTTCCACCCTGCTGACTCGCGGCCACGCTAGTGACTTGCTGGCTCAAGGGCAAGCTGCCACCCTCTTCTTCCGATAATGATGAAGCCCCTTCGTCTCTGGCTCCCAAGTGTGATAAAGCTACATCATCATCATCGAGTAGTGTCTGCACGTCACTGATGTTCTCCTCAACCGTCTCACTACTTTCCCGACTAGCGAAGGAAGCGGCGGATGTCTCCTCCACATCTTGGCTGGGCAGTAGCTGCTGACTGTCCTCCCTCTAGTACCTCTTCCTCGCTGAAAAGTGGAGCAGAGCCTACAGCATATAATACTTTTCGCGGTGAGGGAACAGAAAAGGACAGAGGCAGGTTCAGGACAGGTGAGGGCACAGAGCCTGCTCCTGGGCCATGCCAACTAAGGATTGTGTCTAACAAACCCACTGACTCTTAGCTGGGGGTTTCTGATGTACAGTACAGACCAAAAGTTTGGACACACCTTCTCATTCAAAGAGTTTTCTTTATTTTCATGACTATGAAAATTGTAGATTCACACTGAAGGCATCAAAACTATGAATTAACACATGTGGAATTATATAAATAACAAAAAAGTGTGAAACAACTGAAAATATGTAATATTCTAGGTTCTTCAAAGTAGCCACCTTTTGCTTTGATTACTGCTTTGCACACTCTTGGCATTCTCTCAATGAGCTTCAAGAGGTAGTCACCTGAAATGGTCTTCCAACAGTCTTGAAGGAGTTCCCAGAGATGCTTAGCACTTGTTGGCCCTTTTGCCTTCACTCTGCGGTCCAGCTCACCCCAAACCATCTCGATTGGGTTCAGGTCCGGTGACTGTAGAGGCCAGGTCATCTGGCGCAGCACCCCATCACTCTCCATCATGGTCAAATAGCCCTTACACAGTCTTGAGGTGTGTTTGGGGTCATTGTCCTGTTGAAAAATAAATGATGGTCCAACTAAACGCAAACCGGATGGAATAGCATGCCACTGTAAGATGCTGTGGTAGCCATGCTGGTTCAGTATGCCTTCAATTTTGAATAAATCCCCAACAGTGTCACCAGCAAAGCCCCATCACACCTCCTCCTCCATGCTTCACGGTGGGAACCAGGCATGTAGAGTCCATCCGTTCACCTTTTCTGCGTCGCACAAAGACACGGTGGTTGGAACCAAAGATCTCAAATTTGGACTCATCAGACCAAAGCACAGATTTCCACTGGTCTAATGTCCATTCCTTGTGTTCTTTAGCCCAAACAAGTCTCTTCTGCTTGTTGCCTGTCCTTAGCAGTGGTTTCCTAGCGAATATTCTTCCATTAAAGCCTGTTTCACACAGTCTCCTCTTAACAGTTGTTCTAGAGATGTGTCAGCTGCTAGAACTCTGTGTGGCATTGACCTGGTCTCTAATCTGAGCTGCTGTTAACCTGCGATTTCTGAGGCTGGTGACTTGGATGAACTTATCCTCCGCAGCAGAGGTGACTCTTGGTCTTCCTTTCCTGGGGCAGTCCGCATGTGAGCCAGTTTCTTTGTAGCGCTTGATGGTTTTTGTGACTGCACTTGGGGACACTTTCAAAGTTTTCCCAATTTTTCGGACTGACTGACCTTTATTTCTTAAAGTAATGATGGCCACTCATTTTTCTTTACTTAGCTGCTTTTTTCTTGCCATAATGCAAATTTCAACAGTCTATTCAGTAGGACTATCAGCTGTGTATCCACCTGACTTCTCCACAACGCAACTGATGGTCCCAACTCCATTTATAAGGCAAAAAATCCTACTTATTAAACCTGTGAAGTGAAAACCATTTCAGGTGACTACCTCTTGAAGCTCATCAAGAGAATGCCAAGAGTGTGCAAAGCAGTAATCAAAGCAAAAGGTGGCTACTTTGAAGAAACTCGAATATGACATATTTTTAGTTGTTTCACACTTTTTTGTTATGTATATAATTCCACATGTGTTAATTCATAGTTTTGATGCCTTCAGTGTGAATCTCCAATTTTCATAGTCATGAAAATAAAGAAAACTCTTTGAATGAGAAGGTGTGTCCAAACTTTTGGTCTGTACTGTAAGTTGCAACAAAGTTGAAGATCAAGTCAATCACCTGGATTTCTGGTCACAACACAACCGCTAGCTGATACTGGGAGCTCAGGCCTCTCAAAGAAACCCCTGCTGCCACGGCCCCATAATCAGCCTGCTCAAGAAACATTTAGGCCTCTACCATTCCCCTGTTCAGGGCCTGGCACTTCTCTGCCTGACATACTGTTAGATTAACCTCTTAAGGACACATGACGTACTGGTACATCATGATGTCCTGGTACTTAAGGACACATGACGTACCGGTACGTCATGTATGGTTCCAATCACCGCCGCGCGGCTGGCGGTGATCGGAACCCGGTGCCTGCTCAAATCATTGAGAAGGCACCTGTGACCCCCCATTTCGGCAATCGCTGAAAACCGCAGGTCAATTCAGACCTGCGGTTTTCTGAGTTTCCGGGTTATTCGGGTCTCTGAAGACCCGATAACCCAGAACAGGATGGTGATGGTGGTGTGATTTCACCCCACCAATCACCATCCAGCGATCCTGAGAGGTGATGGTGACATCACCTCTCAGGATCGCCTCTGATTGGTTGGTGGGCGGGACAGCGCGAGATTCAAATGATGCAAGCGCTCCTCTCCTTCTCCTTTTGTGTTCCGGAGCTGGAGGAGAGAGGAGCTGCCTACACATCGTCCATTGCTCCCAGCATCACCCCATCTGTGCCCCCCAGGACCCGATCTGTGCCCCAGCACCCCCCATCTGAACTTCAGGTACATAGGGAAAGCATAGGGAATGTTTGGGTTAGGCAGGGAAAATAAAGGGAAAGTTAGTTGGATTATTTTTTTATTGCAACACCCACAGACCCTAGACCCCCCAGGGGTGCTGCTGCTTCCCCCCCCTGCCCCCCCCCCACTTTTTGGGGGTGCAGGTTTTTTCTTTTGTGCACGCTGACTGTGACCGGCACTCTTAGTGTCCGGCCACTGTTACCGCATCTCACACCCCACCGCTGATCAACTTCGGACGGTTGATCAGCATTTTTGAATAATTTTTTTCAAGTTTTTTGCACTTTTTTTAGTTAGCGTTTTTTTTTCTGTTAGTTTTAGGGTGAGTTCATGAATACCCGTGCCCCCACACACACGCACACCAAATAAAGATTTACACACACACAGACACACACTCCCCTATGGCCCACCGGACGTTCTCGGCCGAGGAGGCATACGCCCAGCTTGCCTCCGACTCCGAGAGTCCCAGTGAGGACGATGATGACCCCACATTCCTGTTGTCATCCGCGTCCTCCTCATCATCTAGCGATGATGATGAGCCCCCAAGGCGGCGGAGACGCCGCCAGGCGGAGCAAGGGGACCGCCATGTTAGGGACCCTGTGGCCCAGCCTAGTACGAGCATCTCTGGGGCTCGTACTGGTTTCCCAGCCCACCAGTTAAATCCACCGGAGCACCCTGCCGGTGAACTACTCTGGTGTAGCCCAGAGCAATACGAGCCCGTGATTCCTGATTTTGTAGGCCAATCAGGAATCCAGATTTCCACAGTGGGCTACACTGAATATTTTTTTCAGTGACCCATTGGCAAATCTGATGGTGGAGCAGACGAACCTTTACACCCAGCAGTTCGTCGCTCAACACCCGGGCTCCTTTTTGGCCAGGCCCGGTGGCTGGACGCCGGTCAGTGCAGCCGAAATTAGGACATTTTGGGGCCTCGTTCTGCATATGGGCCTGGTCAAGAAACCCAGTGTCAGGCTGTACTGGAGCGAGGACGTCCTATACCAGACCCCACTTTACAGTACGGCCATGACACGCTCCCAGTTTGAGGCAATCCGGAAATGTCTGCATTATTCAGATAATGCAGCATGTCCCCCCTGAGGTGATCCTGCCCATGACCGTCTGTATAAGATACGGCCGGTCATTGATCACTTTGGGGCCAAATTCATGGAGGCCTATGTACCTGGAAGGGAGGTCGCGGTTGATGAGTCTCTCATTGCGTTCAAGGGAAGACTCATTTTCCGCCAGTATGTGCCCTCCAAGCTGGCGAGGTATGGCGTGAAGCTATACAAAATTTGTGAGAGTACCTCAGGGTACACTTACAAATTTCGTGAATACGAGGGGCGAGATTCCCGGATTCAACCCCCAGAATGTCCCCCCACTCTGGGTGTTACCGGGAAACTTGTGTGGGACCTTATGTACCCACTGCTGGATAAGGGTTACCACCTATACGTGGATAACTTTTATACCAGTATCCCCTTGTTTCAGTCCCTTGCCGCCAGATCCACATCCGCTTGTGGGACCGTGCAGAAAAATCAACGCGGCCTCCCTGCCCTCCCCCTCTAGGTACCTATCCCCAGGGGTGAGACCCGTGCCCTTACCACTGGAAACCTGTTGCTGGCCAGGTATAAGGACAAGAGGGATGTCCTTATGCTGTCCACAATTCATGGTAACGGCATCACCCCTGTCCCTGTGTGAGGTACCGCGGCAACGGTCCTCAAGCCCGATTGTATAGTCGACTACAATCGGTATATGGGAGGAGTTGATCTCTCTGATCAGATCCTAAAGCCATATAAAGCCATGTGCAAAACCCAGGCATGGTACAAAAAAGTTGCGATCTACTTGGTACAGGTTGCCATGTACAACTCTTTTGTGCTGTCCCAGGGACATTCCTCCAGTTCTATGAGGCAGTCCTCAAGGCCCTAATCTTTTCGGACCGGGAAAGAGCAGGCCGGAGTACCTTGGGAACTGTAGGCGCCCGGATCGTCCCTGGACAACACTTTCCAGGTGTGGTCCCCCATACTGGAAAGAAGGGACAAACCCAAAAAAGGTCCAGAGTGTGTCACAAGAGGGGGATACGGAAGGACACCACAACTCAATGTGACACGTGCTCCAATCATCCAGGCCTCTGCATTTTTGGTTGCTTCAGGGAGTATCACACTTCCATGGAGTACTAAATTTATATCCCAATTTAGCACTGACATTGGATAAAAAAACTGGTTCTCAGACTTGAAAAACGCAAGAAAACTAAAATAATGTATTAAACCTCCAGATTAACACGGTCCAGAAAAAAAAAGGTGCAAAAATGTCACCTTACATAATAAAAAATTTAATAGCAAGCGATCAAAAAATCATATAGCCCCCAAAATAGTGCCAATAAAACCGTCCGCTCATCCCGCAAAAAAATGAGCCCCAACATAAGATAATCGGATAAAAAAATGACACTTAGACTTTAGAGATACAATTTTTTTTTGTATCAAAAAGTATAATATATTTAAAAACCTAATTAATTGCAAAAGAAAAAAGGAGACTTATTAGGTATTGCTGCGTCCGTAAGAATCTCCTCTATATAAAATATCCCATGACCTAACCCCCCAGATTAACACAGTAAAAAAAAATACTAAAAATGGTGCCAAAACCGCTATTTTTGGCACTTTTCCATTTCAATCCGTTTTTTTCCGGTAAGAAAACAAGGGTTAACAACCAAACAAAAGTTAATATTTATTACCCTGATACTGCAGTTTACAGAAATGCCACATTTGTGGTCGTAAACTGCTGTATCAGTAAAAGAGAGGCCGCAAAAGGAAAGGACCGATATGGTTTCTGGAAGGCCGATTTTGATGGCCTTTTTTATTGACACCATGTCCCTTTTGAAGCCCCCCTGATGCCCCTAGAGTAAAAGCTCACTAAAAGTGACCCCATCTAAGAAACTACACCACTCAAGGTATTCAAAACTGATTATACAAACTCAATTAACCCTTTAGGTGTTCCTCAACAGTTAATGGCAAATGGAGATGAAATTTCAGAATTTCAATTTTTGATAACCTTGCCTCACAAAAATGTAATATAGAACAACCAAAAATAATATGTACCCTAAAAATAGTCCCCCAAAAAATGCCACCTTATCCCGTAGTTTCCAAAATGGGGTCACTTTTAGGGAGTTTCTACTCCAGGGGTGCATCAGGGGGGTTGAAACAGGACACGGTGTAAATAAACCAGTCCATAAAAATCAGCCCTCCAAATACCAAACGACACACCTTTCCCTCTACGCCCCGCTGTGTGGCCGTACAGTAGTGTACGGCCACATATTGGGTGTTTCAGTAAACGGCAGAGTCAGGGCAATAAAGATACAGTCTTGTTTGGCTGTTAACCCTTGCTTTGTTATTGGAAAAAATGGGTTAAAATGGAAAATTAGGCAAAAAAATGAAATTTTCTAATTTCATCCCCATTTGCCAATAACTCTTGTGCAACACCTAAAGGGTTAACAACATATGTAAAATCAGTTTTGAATACTTTGAGGGGTGTAGTTTCTTAGATAGGGTCACTTTTAGGGAGTTTCTACTCTAGGGGTACATCAGGGGGTCTTCAAATGGGACATCGTGTAAATAAACCAGTCCAGCAAAATCTGCCTTCCAAAAACCAAACGGCGCACCTTTCACTCTACGCCCTGCTGTGTGGCCGTACATTAGTTTCCGACCACATATTGGGTGTTTATGTAAACGGCAGAGTCAGGGCAATAAAGATACAGTCTTGTTTGGCTGTTAACCTTTGCTTTGTTAGTGGAAAAAATGGGTTAAAATGGAAAATTAGACAAAAAAATGAAATTCTCAAATTTCAGCCTCATTTGCCAATAACTCTTGTGCAACACCTAAAGGGTTAATGATGTATGTAAAATCAGTTTTGAATACCTTGTGGGGTGTAGTTTCTTAGATGGGGTCATTTCTGGGTGGTTTCTATTATGTAAGCCTCACAAAAGTGACTTCAGAACTGTAGTGGTCCCTAAAAATTGGGTTTTTGTAAATTTCTGAAAAATTTCAAGATTTGCTTCTAAACTTCTAAGCCTTGTAACATCCCCAAAAAATAAAATATCATTCCCAAAATAATTCAAAGATGAAGTAGACATATGGGGAATGTAAAGTCATCACAATTTTTGGGGGTATTACTATGTATTACAGAAGTAGAGAAACTGAAACTTTGAAATTTGCAAATTTTTCCAAATGCTTGGTAAATTAGATATGTTTTTATGCAAAAAAAAATTAAAATTTACTTCATTTTACCAGTCACATGAAGTACAATATATGACGAAAAAACAATCTTAGAATGGCCTGGATAAGTCAAAGCGTTTTAAAGTTATCAGCATTAAATTAGACACTGGTCAGATTTGCAAAAAATGGCCTGGTCCTTAAGGTGAAATAAGGCTATGTCCCTAAGGGGTTAAATAACCAAATGTTACATCAATTTTTTTTTATTTTGCCACTAATACACAGCAAACAGGGCTTTAGAATGTGTCACTGCACCGCTAAACGGCAAATAGGCCCTTTTTTTTTTCTTTTTTACACAAAAGGCTTTTCAACAGATACAGTAAGTGCAATAATGAAAGGCGAATATATTTGTACTTCGCTAGTAATACACGGCAAACTGGGCTATAGAATATCTCACTGCACCTTTGAATGGCAATTAGGCCCAAATTATTTTCTATTTTTACACAAAAGGCTTTTCAACAGATAAGTGCAACAATGAAAGGTGAATATATTTATATCTCGCCAGTAATACATGGCAAACTGGGTTCTAAAATATCTCACTACACTGCTGAATGGCAATTAGGCCCAATTTTTTTTCGACTTTTACAAAAGAGGCTTTTCAACAGATAAGTGCAACGATGAAAGGCTGAATATATTTGAATTTTGCCAGTAATTCATGGCAAACTGGGCTATAAAATATCTCACTGCACCTCTGAACGGCAATTAGGACTATTTTTTTTCTATTTTTACACAAAAGGCTTTTCAACAGATAAGTGCAATGATGAAAGGCAAATATATTTGTATTTCACCAGTAATACACGGAAAACTGGTCTGTAAAATATCTCACTGCACCGTGAACAGCAATTAGGCCTAATTTTTTTTCTATTTTTACACAAAATGCTTTAAAACAGATAAGTGCAATGATGAATGGTGAATATATTTGTATTTCGCCAGTAATACACGGCAAACTGGGCTGTAAAATATCTCACTGCACCGCTGAATGGAAATTAGGCTTACGTTTTTTTTTCTATTTTTACTCAAAAAGCTTTTCAACAAATAAGTGAAACAATGAAAGGCGAATATTTTGCAATTTGCCAGTAATAGAATGGCAAACTAGTCTGTAAAATATCTCACTGCACAGCTGGACAGCAATTAGGACCAAGTTTTATTTTCTATTTTTACACAAAAGGCTTTTCAACAGATAAGTGCAACAATGAAATGCAAATATTTTTGTATTTCACCAGAAATACATGGCAAACTGGGCTTTAAAATATCTCACTGCACCGCTGAGCAGCAAATATATTTTTCCTTTTTCCACTAATACAAGCAAAAAAGGACTTTAAAACAGATAACTGCACCGCTGAGCGGCAACTATATTTTTTCATTTTTTCACTAATACATGATCAAATGGGCTGTAATTTTCGCACTTCACCACACAATGGCTAATAACCCCTTTTTACTCACTAATACAAGCCAAAAAATGCTTTAGAACATATAACTGCATCACACTAGGGCAAATAAACGTAGAAATATTTCATTGTAATAACCCCTGTTAATGCCTGTATCAAACAACCCTTTCACCCTAATAAGACAGGTTTGATGGAATTACAGAGCTGTATAATGACAATTTGGGTGCTTAGTCAGTGCTGCTAGGTCTCATAGGAATCTTCCTATTTCCCAGGTTGTCACCTCCCCAAATTAACCCTGTTCAACAGAAATGCTGTGGATTGATTCATCCCTATCCTTTCCCTACACCTTGAATAATCTTTCCCTGCACTTGTAAATCATTTTTTTGTTGCACAATGACATTTTTTCCATCACTGTCCCTAGCGCCTGCAGACACGTCTCTCCCTGCACTAAGTACGCTGGTGAATGGCAGAATCTAAGATGGCTGCCGTATTTATAAGGCTGTGACATCACAGGGCTAGCTGGTTGCTGATTGGCTGCATGCATGTCCGTATGGGTGATCCCGCCTTCCTAAACTTCCTTTCTCCATGTCCCCACATGTGCAGCAGCCATTTTAGGAAAAATGAGTTTTGTTACCACGAAGAGAGATTAAATTTGCATTCGGTGCAAATCACATTTTTCCTGAAATTCGTAACAAATTCCACTTCGTCAGCTTCAATTCACTCATCTCTAATTAAAATGAAAAATCTGCCAAAAAAGTCAAATTCTGAAATTTAATCTACATTTTCCTTTAAATCTTGTGGAACACCTAAAGGGTTAGGAAAGTTAGTAAAATCTGTTTCTATTATGTAAGCCTCACAAAGTGACTTCAGACCTGAACTAGTTCTTAAAAAGTGGGACTTGGAAATTTTCAGAAAAATTTCAAGATTTGCTTCTGAACTTCTAAGCTTTCTAGCGTTCCAAAAAAAGAAAATGTCATTTACAAAATGATTCAAACATGAAGTAGACTTATGGGAAATGTAAAGTGATAACTATTTTAGGAGGTGTCACTATCTGTTTTAAAAGCAGAACATTTCTAATTTTGAAAATTTCAAATTTTTCCAAAGTTTTGGTAAATTTTGTATTTTTTTGTAACTAAAAATGAAACAGTTTGACTCAAATTAACCATTGTCATGAAGTAAAATATGTGACGATTAAATATTTTCAGAATAGCTTGGATAAGTGAAATCACTTTAAAGTTATCACCACATAAAGTGACACGTCAGATTTGCAACAAATTTCCTGGTCCTTAGAGTGAAAAATGGCAGGGTCCTGAAGGGGTTAAACAGGGGCAGTTGCTGGTATGGGGTTTGGCTGGTTAGGTGGGGGGACAATATGCATATTATTGCTGTTCTTGCCCTCAATCTCCTGCAGGTTATTTGACAGTAAATAGGGATGAGCGAACTCGAACTGTATAGTTCGGGTTCGTACCGAATTTTGGGGTGTCCGTGACACGGACCCGAACCCGGACATTTTCGTAAAAGTCCGGGTTCGGGTTCGGTGTTCGTCGCTTTCTTCGCGCTTTTGTGACGCTTTCTTGGCGCTTTTTGAAAGGCTGCAAAGCAGCCAATCAACAAGCGTCATACTACTTGCCCCAAGAGGCCATCACAGCCATGCCTACTATTGGCATGGCTGTGATTGGCCAGAGCACCATGTGACCCAGCCTCTATTTAAGCTGGAGTCACATAGCGCCGCCCGTCACTCTGCTCTGATTAGCGTAGGGAGAGGTTGCGGCTGCGACAGTAGGGCGAGATTAGGCAGATTAACTCCTCCAAAGGACTTGATTAACTGATCGATCTGCAGCTGTGGATCATTGAGCTGCTGATCCTCAATTGCTCACTGTTTTTAGGCTGCACAGACCGTTTGTCAGTCTCATTTTTCTGGGGTGATCGGCGGCCATTTTGTGTCTTGTGGTGCGCCAGCACAAGCTGCGACCAAGTGCATTTAACCCTCAATGGTGTGGTTGTTTTTTGGCTAAAGCCTACATCAGGGTGAAGCTGTCACACCAAGTGCATTTAACCAGCAATAGTCTGTTCATTTTTTGGCCATATACAAAATCAGGGGCAAGCTGCGCCTGTCACCAAGTGCATTTAACCCTCAATGGTGTGGTTGTTTTTTGGCTAAAGCCTACATCAGGGTGAAGCTGTCACACCAAGTGCATTTAACCAGCAATAGTCTGTTCATTTTTTGGCCATATACAAAATCAGGGGCAAGCTGCGCCTGTCACCAAGTGCATTTAACCCTCAATGGTGTGGTTGTTTTTTGGCTAAAGCCTACATCAGGGTGAAGCTGTCACACCAAGTGCATTTAACCAGCAATAGTCTGTTCATTTTTTGGCCATATACAAAATCAGGGGCAAGCTGCGCCTGTCACCAAGTGCATTTAACCCTCAATGGTGTGGTTGTTTTTTGGCTAAAGCCTACATCAGGGTGAAGCTGTCACACCAAGTGCATTTAACCAGCAATAGTCTGTTCATTTTTTGGCCATATCCCAGTCTAATTCTGTCACTAAATCCATACCGGTCACCCAGCGCCTAAATACTAGGCCTCAAATTTATATCCAGCTAAATCTGTCCCTAGTGCTGTAGCTGGGCGAGTTATTTAGTGTCCGTTCAAGCACATTTCTTGTTCTGGGTTGAAATACAATTCCCAATTTAGCAATTTCATAATTTAGTGGTTCCTGCTATATCAGAGCTCTTTGAAATCTATCCCAAAAAGGGTATATAATATTGAAGGTGCACATAGGGTCATTCAGAGTAACTTCACACACACCCGCTACTGTGTATTTCCAAGTCTAATTCTGTCACTAAATCCATACCGGTGACCCAGCGCCTAAATACTAGGCCTCAAATTTAATTCCCTCTAAATCTCTCGTTACCCACCGCTGTACTGTTGTTGCTGGGCAAGATATTTAGTGTCCGTCAAAGCACATTTTTTGTTCTGGGTTGAAGTACAATTCCCAATTTAGCAATTTCATAATTTAGTGGTTTCTGCTATATCAGAGCTATTTGAAATCTATCCCAAAAGGGTATATAATATTGAAGGTGCACATAGGGTCATTCAGAATAACTTCACACACACCCGCTACTGTGTATTTCCAAGTCTAATTCTGTCACTAAACCCATACCTGTCACCCAGCGCCTAAATACTAGGCCTCAAATTTAAATCCCTCTAAATCTCTCGTTACCGTTGTCCTGTTGTAGCTGGGAAAGTTATTTAGTGCCCGTCAAAGCACATTTTTTGTTCTGGGTTGAAGTACAATTCCCAATTTAGCAATTTCATAATTTAGTGGTTCCTGCTATATCAGAGCTATTTGAAATCTATCCCAAAAAGGGTATATAATATTGAAGGTGCACATAGGGTCATTCAGAATAACTTCACACACACCCGCTACTGTGTATTTCCAAGTCTAATTCTGTCACTAAATCCATACCGGTGACCCAGCGCCTAAATACTAGGCCTCAAATTTAATTCCTCTAAATCTCTCGTTACCCACCGCTGTACTGTTGTTGCTGGGCAAGATATTTAGTGTCCGTCAAAGCACATTTTTTGTTCTGGGTTGAAGTACAATTCCCAATTTAGCAATTTCATAATTTAGTGGTTTCTGCTATATCAGAGCTATTTGAAATCTATCCCTAAAAGGGTATATAATATTGAAGGTGCACATAGGGTCATTCAGAATAACTTCACACACACCCGCTACTGTGTATTTCCAAGTCTAATTCTGTCACTAAACCCATACCTGTCACCCCGCGCCTAAATACTAGGCCTCAAATTTAAATCCCTCTAAATCTCTCGTTACCGTTGTCCTGTTGTAGCTGGGCAAGTTATTTAGTGCCCGTCAAAGCACATTTTTGTTCTGGGTTGAAGTACAATTCCCAATTTAGCAATTTCATAATTTAGTGGTTCCTGCTAATCAGAGCTATTGAAATCTACCCAAAAGGGTATATAATATTGAAGGTGCACATAGGGTCATTCAGAATAACTTCACACACACGCTTCTGTGCATTTCCAAGTCTAATTCTGTCACATAAATCCATACCGGTGACCCAGCGCCTAAATACTAGGCCTCAAATTAATTCCCTCTAAATCTCTCGTTACCCACCGCTGTACTGTTGTTGCTGGGCAAGATATTTAGTGTCCGTCAAAGCACATTTTTTGTTCTGGGTTGAAGTACAATTCCCAATTTAGCAATTTCATAATTTAGTGGTTTCTGCTATATCAGAGCTATTTGAAATCTATCCCTAAAAGGGTATATAATATTGAAGGTGCACATAGGGTCATTCAGAATAACTTCACACACACCCGCTACTGTGTATTTCCAAGTCTAATTCTGTCACTAAATCCATACCGGTGACCCAGCGCCTAAATACTAGGCCTCAAATTTAATTCCCCTCTAAATCTCTCGTTACCCACCGCTGTACTGTTGTTGCTGGGCAAGATATTTAGTGTCCGTCAAAGCACATTTTTTGTTCTGGGTTGAAGTACAATTCCCAATTTAGCAATTTCATAATTTAGTGGTTTCTGCTATATCGGAGCTATTTGAAATCTATCCCTAAAAGGGTATATAATATTGAAGGTGCACATAGGGTCATTCAGAATAATTCACACACACCCGCTACTGTGTATTTCCAAGTCTAATTCTGTCACTAAATCCATACCGGTGACCCAGCGCCTAAATACTAGGCCTCAAATTTAATTCCCTCTAAATCTCTCGTTACCCCGCTGTACTGTTGTTGCTGGCAAGATATTTAGTGTCCGTCAAGCACATTTTTGTTCTGGGTTGAAGTACAATTCCCAATTTAGCAATTTCATAATTTAGTGGTTTCTGCTATATCAGAGCTATTTGAAATCTATCCCTAAAAGGGTATATAATATTGAAGGTGCACATAGGGTCATTCAGAATAACTTCACACACACCCGCTACTGTGTATTTCCAAGTCTAAT